>NW_024870746.1:16795000-16937500 GCF_019054845.1 Dipodomys spectabilis
TTATCAGTAGGTGAAAGAGCTAAATCGGCAGCTTCTGTCACAGTCACAGTAAAAAATCACCTATAATATTAACAGGGAGTAGATAAATTGCAAAACATGGATTAGAATGATAAACAGAGGCAAGCATAATATGGAATAGATAATGAGAGATGCAGAAGGATTTTACTGGGCCATAAAATATGCGGGTTTTGTTATGATAGTGTTATCGATTATAATTAGTTACTGAGACTCTAGAAGGAAATGTGTTAGAAGCTAGAACTTCCATTACAACAGCAATCTCCTGTCTCTTCTAGCACCTTTATTTCAAAGAACCCTCACGATATTTTTCAGCATTAGCTGTAATGAGAAAGAAGTGATTTTGATAGAGCTGTCTTGGGACGAAAAATGGCACTGTTGGTTCAATATTATTCAACAAGTATTTCAAGCACCTTGATGAGCAAGGCAGTCGCTGTTTATCTTTTTTTTGGGAGGGTCCAGGGGCTTGAACTCTGGGCCTGGGTACTGTCCCTCAGCTCTTCAAGCTCAAGACTGGCACTCTACCACTTGAGCCACAATGCCACTTCCAGTTTTCTGGTGGTTTATTGGAGATGAGTCTCACGGACTTTCCTACCTGGGCTGGCTTTGAACAATGATCCTCAGATATCAGCCTCCTTAGTAGCTAGGATTATAGGCATGAGCCACAGGCTCCCAGTGTTGTGTTTGTCTTTATGGTATTGATCTGCCTACTTATTGGTTTTCCACAAGTGTGCATTTTCCTGCCCTTCTAGAATTATCATTTGTTAAACCTTTATTCTTTTTTTCTTGAAAAGATACAGGGAGTTTCCAAGATCTCTCTGACCTCTATTTCTTTTACTTTCTAGAACCAGGACCCATATATCCTCCAGTTCTTCAGGATGTAAAGTCAAGGATGATGTCAGTCACCTGGCAACGTCCTTTAGAAAGCAATGGAATTATCACCCATTATAATCTTTACCTGCATGGCCAGCTATACTTGAGGACTTCCGGGAATGTCACAAATTGCACTGCCATCCATTTAAGCCCAGATACTGCCTACACATTTCAGGTGGAAGTCTGTACCTCAAAGGGATGCTCCCTCTCACCAGAGTCCAGGACTGTAAGGACACTGCCTGGAGCACCAGAAGGTATCCCAAGCCCAGAGCTCTTCTCGGATACCCCTACATCTGTCATCATATCTTGGCAACCACCCACCCATCCCAACGGATTGGTGGATAACATCACCATCGAGAGAAGAGTCAAAGGGAAGGAAGAAGTCACGGACCTTGTGACTCTCCCAAGAAGTCATCCCATGAGATTCATTGACAAGACTCCCATTCTTAGCCCATGGACAAAATATGAATATCGAGTACTGATGAGCACTGTAAATGGAGGTACCAATAGCAGTGCTTGGGTAGAAGTTACCACCAGGCCTTCACGACCTGTGGGAATGCAGCCACCTATGGTGCACGTGCTGGGATCTGATGCAGCCAAGGTAAGAAACTGAGTGTTCTGGCTTCTTTGCAGACAGGAATTTGCCCTGCCTTGGACTCTGCGTTGAACAGAGCCATCTACTGACAAAACAAATGCATTTGTTGTTTTAGGCATTCACTGGAGAAACTGGGTTTTTTTGGCGGTTGGCCCAAACTATCTTGAATTCGATGTCAGATTTTCATTTCTCCCTGTATCCCCTTAATTATATTGTTAGACACTTCCATTTGCCTCGCACACCTGAAATACTTTGAATGCCACAATGGGATGCTTAGCTTAACCACCACGTCAGATTTAAATAGATCAGAAAATTAGAAGAGAGGGGAAAATATGGAAGAATGGATTCGCATATCATATGAACAAAAATTCCAATTCCTGATCTTCTGATATTTTCTTTTTGAGAATTAAAGAATTTAAATGATGGACAAAGATGTAAAACCAGCATTATTCAGGAGTGCCTAAAACACATTCAATTATTTGCCTCATTCATCGGGGAATGAACTCTAGAGGACAGAATAACTACCATTGTTTTGGCTGGCATACAAACTTCATTCAAGGGAAATTAGTGTAACCAAACAGGAGGGAGTTTTGTAGCTTAGAAGCCTCTTTTGTGTAAATACACACATGCTTTCACGGATTCAGTCTTGTACCACTGCCAAAAGCATCGGTACAGTAGCTTGCTCACCAGAGCACAAAACAAAGGACATTTGCATAACAGCAAAGTTCATCTGTTGGCATCATTATTTGGATCTATGTGGTGTGTTCTCCCTTCCACCAAAGGAAAAAGCTAACTAGGGCAAATTGTTGAAGAAATCTAATTGAATCTAAAAACTGAAAGCCATTTGTTAAAATCTTTATTATTTTCAATAAGAGATTTTATTTCAGGAGGAGATAGGTTCTTGGTATTTCGCTATTTCTTGGTAGAAAGAGCTAAAGTATGTCTGATCAGTCGATTAAGTGTTAAAAGTAAACTGATCTTAAGTTTATAATATACAGTAATTATTCTATGAATTGGACAATCCTAAGAATTACTCTTTACTGGAACAAAGAAACAAAAACCAAACCTGGAGTTATTAATCATACCAGAAATAACATTTTTTTTCTTCAATCCTGGGGGGAATTTTGTGAAACTTCAGTAGTGCGACCAATCGATAAGATGTGACACACAAGCAGAGTCCCTTCACAAAGGCAAAGCTCCCTGACAGACATTGTTCTGCATTTTTCCTAGCAAAACATTTCATAACTAGGCATTGCTGATTGTGGCAGAGCTGGAAAAAGGACTTTTCAGAAGAATAATCACTCAATGCTCAATTCTGCTTGATTCAGCCTGTACCCACAAGGATGAAAAGTGTTTGCAATAAGTTTCCTGGCCTTTTCTTTATTTCTCCCCCTCTTTTGATTCTGTAATATCATCCAGGAATGAAAAAGTATAAGTAGATGGTCAGCTAGCTCCATTAGGTAGCTAGCTAAGTCTCATAGACCATAGAGGCTTATAGTAGTCTCAGGTCAGAACCTAAAAGTTTCTTTAAAAAAGGCCCTCAAAGGTACAGGCATGATGGGCTAGTAATAACTTTTTAAGAAGAATTTTTTTTTTGGGGGGGGTCCGGTCGTGGGCCTGAACTTTGGGCTTGGGCGCTGTCCCTCAGCTCTTCAGCTCAAGGCTAGCACTCTACCACTTGAGCCACAGCGCCACTTCCGGCTTTTTTCTTTCTGCTTATGTGGTGCTGAGGAATCGAACCCAGGGCCTCTGGCATGCAAGGCAAGCGCTCTACCACTGAGCCACCTTCCCAGCCCCCAAGAAGAATATTTTAATCTCAGTATGTTTTATTTTTCTTTTTATATCGTTATTATAAAGGTTATTGACAGAGCCTTTCAGTTGCATAAGTCAGGCCATATGTACATTTCTTTTTGTACATCACCCCTTCCTTCACACTCTCCATGTCTCTCCCTCTTGTCCTCACCCACAAGTTGTATGGTTCCTGTTCAACATGGTATCTAGTGAGTACCACTGCATATTTGTTTACCCTTTGTCCCTCCATTTCTGTGCCCACCTTGCCTCCCAAAGACAGAGAAAGGAACAAGAAAGATTAATAAAAAATAAAATAAAGACACAAACAAAGGGGAAAAACACTCTGATTTCTAGTTCCAGGAGTTCATTTTGATAAATATTATTTTATGTGGCCAGAGGCATGTGAGCATTGTGCCTTTGTATTCCTCTCCTAAGAGTATCCTGCATCGATCTCACTGTAGGCAAATGCCTAGGTAGTAATAACTTTTAAAACATTCACACATTTTATGAGATTCTATTTTACAAGTAGGAAATAAAAAACTTATCAATGAAGAGAATAAACAGGAATATTCGAACTGAACCTAGTACTTCACAATAGATATTTATAGTATTAAAATAACATTTTCTCATTAATATCATTGGTTCACATAATGATCTGAAGATAGACGATAGTGAAACAATGATTTCTCTCTTTGTGAACTGCAAAAAATTTAAAGCCAACATTAGAAATAGATAACATATTTCGGAGGAAGATAAAATATTTCTGAGGAATAAAAAAGAAAAATAAGTTATTAATGCTGCAGTTAAGGAACTTGTAAAATTGATAAAAATGTTCTAGAATTTGTAGAATTATTTGTACGGATGTTCCATATATTAAAAGAAGCTGTTAAAAATATTGACAATGACAGTGACAATTTCAGTTCCAACATTTGTCTATTATCATCTCAACTTTATTAATGGTTCTTTTAGGTGAAGAGTAAAGCTCAAAATTTAAGTCCCTATGTTCATAGAGCTTATATCTTAGAATGCAAACAGATACATAAATGCAGTGCTTCAATCTGACAAGGATACTGAGTAGGGATAAATCAAATTGAGGCATAGAGAACTCATGATTATCCTTTCTTGGCCTTTGGTGTGTTGACCAGAATGCCAACCTTTATAAATACTCATGTTTACAAAGGTATGAGAGCTTGATTGGATTAAAGAACAAAGGAAATTGAGTAGATTGCTTTGTGCTCATCTTTTCAGGCCTGAACCTGATCAACTAACTGATGTTTCTTAGTTTCTGCTTAAAAATATAAGACTTTAGCCTGGGTCAGGTGACTCATTCCAGCATCCTAATTACTCTGGAGCCTGAGATCTGAGTATCGCCACTAAAAGCCAGTCTGGGCAGGAAACTCCATAAGACTCTTATCTCTAATTAACCAGCAAACAGTGGGAAGTAGTGCTACTGTTCAAGTGGTAGAGTGCCAGCCTTGAGGGAAAATGACAAGCAAGAGCGCAAGACTTTGATTTCAAGCCACAGAAACTCACTAGATGATAGATAGATAGATAGATAGATAGATAGATAGATAGATAGATAGATAGATAGATAGATAGATGATAGATAGATAGATAGATAGATAGATAGATAGATAGATAGATAGATAGATAGATGGATAGATAGACAGACTGACTGACAGACAGGCAGACAGGCAGACAGACAGACAGACAGACAGAAAGAAAGAAAGACAGACTTTGAAAGTGTGATGGTTTTGTTGAGCAATTTTTCAGGAATCTGAGAGATTTCTCGAAGTTAGTGGCTCCTTAAACAGAAAACCAACTATCCACTTGTCCTTCTTTTTGACCATATATAACTACAAACAGAAATGAAAACCAAAACAAAAATAGGCAAGCTCTCTAAAAACTAATCACTTCCAAGTTTCAAATATTCAAAGTTTTTTATGTAAACATGTTTTAGGAATCACATGTCTTACTTATTCAGGCAAGAATGTATTTTATGGTCTGAGTTTGCAAGGATGCATCAATATTTAAAATTGTAACTCTCTCTATGTACAAAGGGTATATAAATGACCATAAGAAGCTAAACTAATTGAAAGCTTTAATTTTACACATTTTGGCCAGCCTGTAGTTAAGTATGGTCTTTTATTTATTCATTTCACATGTATTCACATATACAAAGCATATTATATTATCCTTTTCTGTGGGTTATTCAAATATGTTGAAAAGAAATATTGTCCAATATAAATGTCACAGAAGCCATTCTGTCCGTATTTGTGCCAGTACTGGAGCTTTAAACCTGTTACTGGGCTTGCTTGGCCTGAACTCTAGCACTTAAGTCACACCTCCAGCCTGATTTTTGCTGTTTAATTGGAGATGGAGTCTCAGTTCAAAGCCCAGGCTAGCTTTGAACTAAAGAATCTATTATTTCCTCTGTTGCCCAAGTTCATGCAAACAGGATCATCCTTTGATTGCCATTTCAAAAGCTTTCAATACATTGATTATTCCTGAGATAAGATGTTTTGTGGTTGCTTTATTTTCTAAAACATTCACAAGTTTCAGGAATTCGATAGTGCATCATCAGAAAATGCAAATGATTTCTTTATCCACACCCTCCAAATCAACTTATTTAGTGTACACACTAGCAATGCAAATCGAGGAGCTTATGCTTTCATTTAATTGAGTTATAAACAAGAAAACCAGCCAATCCTGCTGCTGCCCTATTGATGCATGTGGATGTGTGAATTTTCTCCATGTGTTTGCTCACTGTCCTTTAGAACACCCACAGTGGAGATGAATCACTGAGGTGTGTATTAGTCTGACAGTACTAGAAAGTATCAAGACTAAGAGAGAAGCCCAGGAAACAGCATTTCAACTGATTCCTGGTGTACTGCTAATTGATTCCAAGCCCTTCATTACTGTCTAGTGCAAAGGGCTAAATGGAAAGTAGGCATTTAGAAAATGACTTCACTGCAAACAAGGCCGAGTGAAATTCTACGCCTTGTAAACTCCAGCTGCTCTGTTCCTGGGTTGTCACACTGATTCTAACTTTACCTTCTCTTTCAGGTCACGTGGGAACCCCCACTTCTCCAGAACGGAGACATTCTGAGCTATGAGATCCGCATGCCTGACCCTCACCTCACAATAACCAATGTGACTTCCTTAGGATTGAGTCGAGTAATTGATGGTTTGATCCCTTTCACTAATTATTCTGTCACCATTGTGGCTTGCTCAGGGGGGAACGGGTACCTAGGAGGGTGCACAGAGAGTCTACCTACCTGTGTTACCACCCACCCTGCACTACCACAGCAAGTCAGTCCACTGTCAGTGATCCCACTAAGCGAATCATACGTGGCGATTTCTTGGCAACCACCATCCAGGCCAAATGGACCTAATTTGAGGTAAGAAAAAGTGATTACGTCTTGGATTTTTGTCTATGATCTTACCTCTCCAAGAAGTAGAGAAGCACACTTTTACAGACATCTGAACATTGGACTCATTCCTTTTTTAGTTTGAACGAATTCCTTATTAATCCCATATTCCAAATAGCACCCTCCATCCCACCTGACAATTATGCAATACCACTTACGTGGAACCATAAAAGGTGATCAAGGTAAGAAAAAGCCTCATGACATTGACAATGAAAAACCCTGAAACACCCATCTAATTGCTCAGGATTCTCTTCTTAGTGCTTCTCTTGATTTTCTAGGTGTATTGTTATTTTTTGTAGGTAGGGCTGATATACGTTGTATATGGCACAATATGCCCTGAAATTACAAAGCAAACACTATAATTGTCTAGGACACTATGGTGATCCGGAAATTCATAAGGCACCTGGCCAGGGATATGGATAAGATGAAAGAAGGGAGTTGCAATTCTAAAATGGCTTCAGAGCAACCTGAACTTAATACTTAGCCAAGAACAGTATCTTGATAATACTATCATTGTCTATGAAGTACAGATGATTAGAAGTCATAGAAAATCATTAACTCAGTGAACCTTTTGAATTTCTACTTTGTTTGAAACTGTCAATTTGGAACATCTGACATAAATGAAATCTAAAATGTCACGTTCTCTTTAGTAATCATAGAGTAGCTGTTTCTAATGAATTTAATATATAGTACTTGAACCAGGAAAAATATTTATCTGAAAAACCTTCGTAAATACTGTTAAAATGATATTGTTTGTGTTTGCATGCATCATGCACACATACCACCAAACAGCCTGAATTTTGGTAATAACATTAGTAGAGGTAATCCTGATGTTTCCGCTTGTCTTTTGCTTTAGATATGAGCTTCTGAGACAGAAAATTCAGCAACCACTTGCAGCAAATCCCCCAGAAGATTTAAATCTGTGGTGCAATATTTATTCAGGAACTCGGTGGTTTTATGAAGATAAGGGCCTTAGCAGGTGAGATTACAAAAACTATAAAAACAAATGCTGGCATTTAGTTCGGGGCATTTTGAATAGTTCAAAGTATCTTAGTGTCTTCATTGTGTGAGCGTGTTATCAGTTATGCAATGGAATATGTTTGGTTATTATCTGTGGCATTAATCATGGAACTCTAACAGTCAGCATGTTTAATATTTGCCATCTTAACTGCATGTTTAAAATCAGCCTTTGAAGTCAAACTTGTAGATATTGGAGCCTTAACTTATTGCCTTTGTCACAGCTCTATCCAGACATGAAACTCAATAGAGAATTTAGGAATCTTGAACACATAAAACTGGATAAATCACTTGGTAGAGGATTGCTGCTTCTGGGAAGTGATGGGTTGTAAGTCATGATTCCATCCATAGAAAATTATTTTAGTAGATAGTATTGAGACTTGAACAAGTGAAAAGATATTAAGAAATGACAATGTGCAATGCTAGAAAAAAAATATCATGTACATAGTAGAGGTCGGAGGTCTGGGTCTAGTTCATCCTGTGCTAAAACCTAGTTCTGTGACCTCAGCTTCTCTGGGCTTCATTTTTATTGTCTCTAAAGTAAGTTAATTGGATTGGATGAAATGACCTCTATATCTACTTGGGAATAAGCAATATCATCAAATATATATGAATATATACAACTATATTCATATATATATAGAGAGAGAGAGAGAGAGAGAATGAAAGCTTAAGGTTGATGGCTCACATCTGTAGCCCTAATTACTAAGAAGGCAAAGATCTGAGGATGGCAGTTCAAAGCCAACCCAAGCAGAAAATTAACCACTAAATGCCAGAAATGGAACTGTGGTTCAAATGGTAGAGCACTGGCCTTGAGGATAACACTTCAAGTATAGTGCCCAGACCAAGAGTTCAAGCCACAGAAGCATCATCTTTTGGCATATCTTTGGCCTATTTTACAGTATTTTTATATCAAGTTGGCTGTTTTCTGGACTCCTCGTGTAATAGACACGTCCTGACCCCTGTTACGCTCTAGCCACACATCCCATCCCTTCCTCACCCATGCTTCCTGATCCCAGTCACACATTTGTATTAAATTTGATACTTCCAACATGCAACACTTGCTGCATTGGCAGCTTCTCCCATGGCTGGCTTTCCCCATTGCCTGACCTGATCATCCTGGTAATTTTGTTAGCTGAGATAATCTTGACATTCCTGCTTGTCTTTTGCTGTAGATTTGAGCTTCTGAGAGGTAAAATTTAGCAACCACTTGAAATTTCTTCTGCCAGGAAGGCTGCTCACTCTGTCATGGGTCAGAAGCAACTTGCCTTTATCCTATTTCTACAGCATATCCCCTGATACATCATTGTTATCATAACAATGTAATGACCAGGCTGCTTGACTCCACACAATATTACAGGATTAAATCTACCACAAGTCAATGTCTCTAACCTGATAACTTCTCTATTCTTGGTCTTTAGCATAGTGCCTGCTATGCAGCAAGCATCCAAACATTCGATAAATGGAACAAAACTTAACTTGGGTTGGTTAAACTCTGTTTTCCCCCCTATTTTTAATTAGCATACATTAGTTATGGTAGGGAGGTTCATTGTGATGTTTCTACACAGGTATACAATGTATTCCAATGTATGCTGCCATTTACTCTTAGCCACTTTCCTCTTTTCTATAACAATCTCATCAGGTTTCGTTGTTTTATTTTATACATGCAAACAATCTGCCTTGAACACATTAATCCTCATTCACTCTGGCTACTTAATACCTTAATGCTTTGGGAATGTTATCTGTAGTGTGTGGAGAAATGGGCAAAACTTAAGAACATTTTACTGTTGGTCTTAAAGAATTGTGGTGGGAAAACATAATCGAAAATTATCATTTATTTGGAGAGGGCAGCCTGTAAATCCGACCAAACAACAGAATAAGCAATATGAAATTGCTGTCCTTGGAAGTTTCAAAATGGTCAATTATGAGCAGATCCTTGTTGTTTGACCTCAGTTATTATGGTCATTAGTATTTTTAACTCTTTTGATTTTTGTTTTGCTTTATTTGGCATCCACATGTGATGACCACCTGTTGTTCAACAATTCACTTTGCCTCCTTGTATACAGAATTACAGAATAAAGAACAAAACAAATATAATACAGTCCTGGCCCTCAGCAGCTTAGGGTCTAGTAGAAGAGCCAGTCCTTCACCTTACTTTACCCCTGGGTCTGGTGCAGGAGCCAATCCCTGAGCCCACCTTACTCCAATCTGGAACTTAAATTTACATACTAATATCCATCATCACAGTTGACTAGAGTGTCCTCTATTTAGAGAAGTCGATTTAGAAAAGGATTCTATGAGCTGCAAACTCGTAAGTGCCTTAAATATAACAATTTCCAAGACAAATAGAACTGACTATTTAACATTACTGAACCTGCATTTTAGTCATGAAATATTCAGTAAACACACAGAAAGTTAATTTGTTTCTTTGTGGAAGAAAGAAAAACTTCTCAAAGTATTAGGACTAAGGCCCAGAAACTTGGTGTTGAATTTTTAGTGATTCCTGTGAGGAATCTGAATGTAAGGTCCAAATCTTAAGGTTTAAATTGTATTTGATGTTGGTGTAATTTGTGGAGGGGAAGGGAAAAAACAAGTTGTTTAAATAGGGATACAGGTGGACCCATTGTAACAATGAGATGTACAAGATGCTATGTTGAAAATGAACTTTACAACTTTGGTGATGGGGTGGGGGGAGGGAGGATGAGGAGGGGGGGAGATAGGAAGGGATGGGAAGGGGAAACAAAGGAGCAGGCAACAATGCTTGATAAGAAATGTACTCATTATCTTGCCCATGTAATTGTAACCCCTCTGTGCAGTATTTTCACAATAAAAAGGAAAAAATATAAATACAAAGTAAATTAAAATTAACATAGTCATGACAGCTATCAGAAAAGAAGTGTGCATGTAACACAACAATCTGAAGGGGATGTTTTGACTAGCCTTATAATACTATCAAAGGATGGGCTTTCTTTTTGTTTTTGTTTGGTTTGGTTGTTTTTGTTTCATTTGGTTGGGTGTTTTTGCTTTTTGTTTTGTTTTTCCCTGCAAGGATTAGCAAAGATTTCTTTCAGTTTTTACTCAAATAATTTCCACATCCCTTGTAAAAGGAAGTCAAAGAAAAAAATATGCATGTTCTTTAATATTCAAAAGTAAATTGCATGAGTCTTTATATTGCAAGGATATTTTTGCAGCCTTCTAACCTTTATAGCTCCAAAAATACTCAAGGTTCCTTTAGCCTAAGGACTTCATCTCACAAATCTGAGAAACAAATGGAAATGAATCCACATGTGGATACTTTAGTAGGAGGCTACCATCATCCACTCTGACAGAAACAGTAGCTGTGGCTCATCACCTCTCATGATAAGCTAGCCATGGCTGGAATGACTAAGGGAAGAGCAGAGTGCTTATTCCCTGTTATGCACACCATACTGGAGCTTCTTAATGACCCATCCCTGTGGAAGTGGTCCCTTGGTACCTATGCAGAGATGGGTCTAGGAACTCCTCCTCACCCAGATTCCAACTTTACAGATGTTCATTTCTTTCATTTGAAATTACATAGGATTTGCCTATTACCTACCAACAGCTCCATACATACTTTAAATCATTTCTATGATGACTTATAATACTTAAATGATGTAAATATTATGTAAATGTGTGTTGTAATGCATTGTTTAGGAAGAAAGTCTGTATGTTCAATAACAGATGTACTTGTTTTCAAATATGTTCCATTTATGGTTGAATCTGAGAATTTGGATCCCCAGGGTACAGAGGTCTGACTTTATTTCTTTCTGATTTATCCACTTAGCTATGCATTTTAGAGTTTTAAATGGAATTCTTATGCTTTTGCAAAAAATATATGATTTCTCCTCCTCCCCAGATTCTACTGTTTCCTATTTACTTCCTAACTTTTATCTTTATCAATAAAGGGAACACTGAAGTGTTTCTTACAATCTCTGTTTTTATACCGCTACCATTAGAGAGTCAGCTTGCAAATGGCTGTTACCTAGATATAAGAGGTAAAATTAACTTAAAATTCACAGGGTATCCTTTCATGAATACATTTGTGGAGATAAGTATAAGTTGAAGTCAATTTCCAGTTCAAGTGGAATATTTTGTTAGAAAAACACATCAATGTAATCAAAAGTATCACTATATTCTGAAATTCATATCATTGTAGTAATGTGGGTAGTAATGTGGGTTTTTTTCTTTACATCTGCTATACAAAGAAAAATAGTGAGCCAATGTTATCTTAGGTAAGGGGTATTTTGGCTGAATTACACAGCTGGTTGCCCAGTTGTTGATATTTGCTCTCTCTGTGTAATGTGGACAGATTCAGTGTAACTAGAGGTTTATACTATTTGTCAGTTTCTCAGTTTTCTTCCTAAATAATTCTGTGCAAAGTGACCAACTGATAGTTGTTGGGGGAACCATAACTTTGGGTTTGCTGATACTTTCATCACTTGGAAAATCTGGTGAGGGTGCCCTTGCTGTCTGCTGATACTGATGAGTCAGACAGGTGATCCCTCCTCACGTTAAGAGTCAGTCTATCCTTACAGTTTTCAGCATCTAGTAAGTGCACAGTTAGTCCTCAATGACTAGGTAAAGTTGCCATAAAATCACTATAGCCTCTTTCCTATTTTCTTTTAGATTTAAAGAAGTAAGTTTGAAGTAATATATATTCTATTTTATTATTTATTAATTATTAATTAATATTATTCTATATATTCTATGTTAAGGAAGACATTGACTTGTAGATTGTCATGACTGGTTATCATTAAGTTTATTGGGGGGGAATATACCTTATTCTTTTCAATCATTTATAAATTCTTCAGAGTATTTCTTTTGCAACAACAATATGTGTAGAGCCCTCCATGAGATTCATCAAAGAATCTACTAGTTATATTATCTTTAAATGAAAGAATTCAAAGTTAGACAATGATCATCATATTTGCAAAGAATAGCTTAATTTGTTTTTAAGGTTTAGGTCCTAAAGCAAAATAGATGATACACCTACACTGGAAAAAAAAATCCCTTACTCACAGAAAAATATTTCAAATTCTAAAGGAAGATGTAGTTCTGAGGGAGAAACAACTTGAAATAATGTAGATTTCATTTTGCTTCTTTGAGATTAATGAGAATAATATGCACAGATGACTTGTCTGCTTTGTTAATATAGTCATGAGATGACCCATCCATGACATGCGTTAGTACAGTACAGATGTATTCAGGTTGGAGCAATCAGATAAATTGGTACAGAAAGAAGGTAAGTAGCCAGTCAGCCTTTCTCCCATGACCATCAAGAAGAAGTTATCTTGTTTCTTCCTGAGTTGTGTCTAGGAATGCAGCCAACTTGTGTGACCATTGGTGAGCCATACCATAACAATGCCCTTCTTTCTACATGAATGAATTTTGTTTTATTTGCTGTCTATTTCAAATCCAAATTAAATCGGTAGCATCTCAGTATGTTTTCTATTGGGATTTTTTTTCAGTGCTTTAGATTCTTCCTGCTATTCTTCTCTGTGTGTCGTTGTTTTAAATGTTTCTTCATAAAAATGAGTTGCTAAATCTGAAAGGATGCATTTTGTTTTTTTCTCATTAAGAAAGCGTGTTTTGTATTTATTTCCTGTGTTGACAGGGTAGAACAAAGACCAACATTATATGAATATTACTCTAGGTATGGTAGCCTGGTAGCATTGCTAGGTAAAGGACCATAAAAGTATCAATTTTCCTTCACAATTTAAAAAAAATTAGATTATGAAACTTTCAAATGTCACCATCTTTACTCTTCAACTCCCAGAGCAAATGTCATCACCACCATTTTTAGCATCCATAGATACATTGTTTAAGGACCATGCACAACTTGCTCCCACAAAAGATGTGCAGGTGTAGGAAACACTATGTGAGGTTTCTCAGATGCTTTCTTATGTGAAACAGTGCTCAGGCTTACTTCTTAGGAGGGAGAATTTCCAGAAGACACAGCCACATCGCCTGCATTTTCAGAAGCGTGATTTATATTGGTGACAACATTGACAAGTGAGTTCTGTTAGGACATCAATAAAGTTGACACATTTTTAATTCTGATGGAAATAACCTGAGGCATTTTGCAGCCTCAGTGATGAATTCTATTGGTTCCCCACACATATCAGACCTTTCCACGATTCAAGCCTTCACACAGCTTTGCCCTGGAGTACTATCTTTCACTGGACAAATGTCTTCACTGGACTTAAATATCACTGTGACATCCAAACCTAGCCCAAATGTTTCCTCCTCTAAGAAGACTTCCCTGACTAGGTGAGGTTTGCGTCTAAAAGGAAGTGGGAGGAAAGAAATGAGCAATTATCTTAGCTTCTCATTTTAAAACATTTCTGTAAAACTTTATAAGCAGTAGAGCTCAGGAGGATAGCTATCAAGTTCACTATCTGAACATCTGGTCTGTCATTAGTATGCAGCAAAAATTGATGAATGAATGTTGTTTGAATGAATGTGTGACTGAATGACATGGTGGAGTATCAAACGTCAAAGCACGAACATTGTCTTCGATAATGTTTTGTTTTTCAGAGAAGAGCTTTGCTAAGTGTTTTTAGAGATCATTTCTCTAATAAACATGTAAGATTTTATGTCACTGTACCACAAAATTATATATGACCTAAAAATTGTGAGATTGACTGTATTCCTAACTTTGAAATATCTATTTATCCATTTATAATATTATCTATTCATCAATTAAATAGATTTTAAAAAAATCACATCTCAATAGCATCTAGTTTCCTAACTCACCTGAGTTAAAACCTTGAAATTAACATTGCCTGATTTTAAAATAGGTATTTAACAAGAAACAAAAAACATAATATGGGCTGGGAAAATGGCTCAGTGGTAGAGCGTTTGCCTTGCGTGCATGAAGCCCTGGGTTCGATTCCTCAGCACCACATAAGCAGAAAAAAAAGAGCCGGGAGTGGCGCTGTGGCTCAAGTGGTAAAGCGCTAGCCTTGAGCTGAAGAGCTGAGGGACAGCGCCCAGGCCCAGAGTTCAGGGCCCACGATCGGACCAAAAAACAAAATACATGATATGTCTATAACTTGGGTGTAGGGAGAAAAAGGAAGATGGTCTCAATTATATTATTGCAATATTCCAAATTGGCCTTCTTCATACAATTGGCTTGACTTGCTACATTATAGACTCAACATAAATATTCAAGTACTTTGCACATTTCAAAAACATTTTTCTACAAGATTTGAAATGATATATTCTTTAGTGCATACCTAGACTGTAAATAATATTTAAAGAATAAATTAATTCATATCTATGTGTACACATAGCTTGCCAAAACACCTAATGTCAATAAAACTAGCATTTTTCCTTCAAAATAATTATTTTAATATTGAATAAATGATGAAATATCTTATTGTATATCAATAAACAACATGTAAGTCCATTTAGAAGCAATATATAAGCTGGGCACCAGTGGCTCACACCTGTAAGCCTAGCTTATCAGGAGGCTGAGATCTGAGGATCACAGTTCAAAGCTAGCCCAGGCAGGAAAGTCTGTGAGACTCTTATCTCCAATAAACCACCAGAAAACCGGAAGTAGTGCTGTGGCTCAAGTGGTAGAGCGCTAGCCTTGAGTTGAAGAGTTCAGAGATAGCACCCAAGCCCAGAGTTCAAGCCCTACAACCTCCAAAAAAAAAGCAATATATAGAGAGGGTGAATAAAAAAAAAAGACATTCCAAGCCAGATAAGACAGTCTTTTTTAAAAAATATAAAGTGGTGAAGTCTGAACCAAAACATACATGTAGAGAAGTGACAGGTATGTATAATTACCAAGATTAGGATTCAGATACAATTAAAAATTGTATGCTAATATTTTATTTAACAGAATTCAAGATCTGATTTCCTTATAAGTTTAACTTAGCAATTGAAAGTTAAGGAAAATGCAAAGGCTGATGTGTAGGATTAAGTGAAATGCCAGCTGCTTTCCCAGTTAACTAAGTAATGAATTATAGAAAGACTCTAACTATTGCAAGTAAGGAAACTAGAAGCCCATCACTCCCTGATATCTAGTTGTATAAAATTAGGCAAACCCACTTAATTTCTCTTAATCTCAGCATATTTGTGTGTGTGTGTGTGTGTGTGTGTGTGTGTATGACTGTGTGAGTGCATGCACGCACATACACACTGATCTTAAGTTTTAAACTCAGGGCCTGGGCTTTTTTCACTGAACTTTTTTGCTCAAGGCTACTACTACTCTACTACAGAAACCACAACTCTTCTTCTGGTCTTTTGGTAGTTAATTGGAGATAATCCCTGTTTTCACTGTATTTGATGTTGGTATAATTTGGGAAGAGGAAGTGAAAAACAAATTGTTTAAATAGAGGTACAGGGGGACCCATTGCAACAATGAAATGTACAAGACGTTATATAGAAAAACAAACTTTACAACTTTGGCGAGGGAGGGGGGAGATGGGAAGGCAGGGTTGGTAAGGGGAAACAAAGGAGGAGGCAACAATGCTTGATAAGAAATGTACTCATTACCTTGTCCATGTAATTGTAAATCCTCTGTATGGTACTTTCACAATAAAAAAAACATTATTAAAAAAAAAAGAAGAGTCTCATAGACTTTCGTGACTTAGCTGGCTTTGAAATCATGATCCTTAGATCTCAGCCTCCTGAGTTGCTAGGAGTATAGGTATGAGCTACAAACATCTCATCGTGTGTGTGTGTGTGTGTGTGTGTGTGTGTGTGTGTGTGTGTGTGTGTGTTTGAAGCATCTAAAGCCATCCTTACTCTAAAACTTTAATACCACCTTGAAATCAGCCAACCTAATTACATTCGTAGATATTATGTGACTTGTTTCTTGTACATTTCTTCTATTGTATTTTTTAACCCAATTGTGATGCAATCCCTTCGAGTATCAGAGTAGCTAAGTTTTACAAAAAATGATTAATTATATTAGTGTCACTTGATGTTGTTCATTCCACTTATAGAAAGGAAGCCATGGTATTGGTTTGAACCCATAATGATTATTAATTATACAATAGCATAAACATCTGGAAGAAAAATCCAAATATTGTAGGAGAGGAAATGAAACATCCAGACTTTAGCTGGATTTCTTTTAAGCCATTCTATGAAGTGAAATACAATTACAAGTATTTTAGCCAGGGAGAGAGCTAATGAAGCCAAGGTCACTGGTTCAATTCCCATATGAGCCATTAGCTTCACTTCATTCCATTGTCACAGACCTGCCACCCTCTTAACCCTGACTCACCATCCTTCACATTCATCCCAGTGGCTGTAAAGGAAACTTGGCCAGGCTGTTTGGATGCATAAGCAAAAAAAATCTATCCCCTCTGCTGGAAAGATAACTCAAAGGTCAGGGCCCCATGATGTGACATCATCTCAGTATGGACAGACGAGATTAGCACCATGATGGTTTTAGTTATTATCATCCTCAATGTCCTCTGAGTAAAGCATTGCGGTTACAAAAGCATGCTCTGAAATCAGATCCTGCTTATTTGTTCAATGACTTGGCTATGTTACTTAATTTTCAATCCTTATTTTTGTTAAAAAAAAAAAAATCTATGTAACAGGTTATAGGGATTTTGTGAGGAAGAAATGTATTAATTCATTAGACAATTTCTGACTCATGCAAAGTGACTGTGATAGTTTTCCTTGGCCACTGATCATGTGAAGTACTTAATACCTCTGAATAAGCATTTACATTAGTTCCCTAGTGCTATGGGGTGGCTTAAAACAACAGACAGTTACCTTCTTATAGTTAACAAGGTTTCCATGATAGAATGGGAGGAAACAAATATAAGTAAGGGAAGAAAGAGATAGAAGACCTAATGCTGGCACTCATTTAGGGGGAATCAGTAGGCATGCAATCTCAGTAAGCTACTAAATATTCATCTGTAGCTACATTAACAAAGCAACATCCTTAAATATGATTGAGACAGAACCCTGAAAACATTATCTGTGGCCCACAGCAGGAAACTGGATGTGAGGCAAGCAGTCTTCTTTCTGGTAGTACAGAAAAGCTCTGAGAATACTGTCCTGGTTTGGGTTGGGTTCAAATTCTGTACCACAAGTCCTGAACATGGTGGCCTCTCTTTGTATCCTGGCTGGAAGAGTATGTGACTTACTGGGACGGAGATTGTAGGGCTGGATTTAAAGGCGCAGAAACTTAGCTGGATATCCTTGAACACCTAATGACCCCAAAATTAAGTGATGATGATATAAAGCCTGTGTGTCCTCAGGGTAATCATGTATTTCCCAGTGTGTTCAAACAAATGTCTCCATACAGGTCATTGTCCAGTCATAGCTTGATTTTGTTTATTAATAGAATTCTCCTACCTAGGCAATTTGAAATCAAGCCATCCTGATATGCTTCTGCCTAGAAGAGCTAACAGGGATATTTTACTCAATTATCATTTGCATATGTATCTTGGAAAATCCTCCTCATGTCTTGTACCCCACCAGGTTGTGTTTTTCTCCTCCTGCAATGTGATGATACTCAGTTTCCACTGTATTGACGCAAGTAACTATGCTGACGCCTTGACCAAATACAGCTCACTGTAGCAAAATTCTCACCAGGAGGAAGTTGTACAACGTTGGTCACAGTTCCACTTTATTTAAGGGTTTATCTGTCTGCCAGCGAGCTCATGGGAAAGAAGCAGAGGGAGAGAAAGACTCTGATCAGGGATTCTGATTTTTGAAAATGAATGAGTCTTCCAAAGGAAGAGTGTAAAACTCCCTGGAGCTAATTCAGATAGAAAGCTGGTAGGTTGCCAGAGTGGTAATTACACCTTGAATTCAGTTGTAATCCTCATCACTTCTGAAACAATAAGACAGTGAAAATTATAGATATATTTGCTTAGCATTCCTCATGAAATATTTTCTGCCACTTTGATTCAGGCTGTAGAGTTTAAAATAATAATATGTCTTGTGTAAGGAAGAACTAGACAATAATGTATATCCAAGAAAAAAAAGCTACAGCATTTCATGGAAGGGAAAAAGAAATCCCTGGATTTTGTGAGGAAATAGCCTGCATTTTGTTTCCTATAAAATAAAAATGTATATGTCTTTTTCTTTTTTTTTTAACAAAACTCCCTTTAGGTTTACAACCTATGAATATAAGCTGTTTGTCCACAACAGTGTGGGTTTTACGCCAAGTCGTGAAGCAACAGTGACAACATTAGCTGGTCTTCCAGAGAGAGGACCCAATCTCACAGCCAGTGTTCTCAACCATACAGCCATTGGTGTGAACTGGACCAAACCAAGTGAGTACACTGCTCATAACTAGTTCCTCTCCAGGATCTAGGAGGCCAAGCCCAAGAAAATTCTGCACACTGGGGTAATGATCATTTTGTAAATGATGTAAACTTGCTACTGGTTAAATAATACTAGCTGCATAAATTTGAGTCCTCCTTGAATGTTGGGAAAGCACAAGAGAAAGGATTTATTTAGAGCGCTTTAATACATATGTTTCAGTGTTTAAAGTTTCAGCAAATTACAAGTGAAAGCCAGTATGTGGCATCATTCATTGTAAATTATGATCAGCACTTTTGTACTTAGTTTGCCTTCACTTGGAAAGAAAAAGAAAAGTGACACTTGTGTACCTGATTTCAGGGATAGTTGGCTTTGGTGTTTGGGGGCTTGCAGTGAGATAGTATACCATGGTAGGACTGAGTGGTAAAGGAAGATGACAGCCAAAAACAAAGAGAGACAGGAAAGGGTCAGGGTCCAAGTATTCCCTTTAAGGATATGATCCCCCAATGACCTCTCTTCCTCTCACTAGGCCTCGCCTACTAATCATTCTCAAATAGTGCCAGGGGCTGGGGATTAAGCTTTTAGCATAGGTTGGCTTCTGGATCTAAAGTATAGGAATACTAGTTATGTGGATCAATGTTGTCACCAAAAGAAAACTAAATTACACAGAAAGTAACTTTTTTACATAAAAAGTAGGGCTTTTGTATACATGTAGGTTTCTTATCATCCATGATATTTGTACTTAGATAATGCAGGGTATTTTGAGAAGTTAATTGATCTTATGGTTATCCTCTGACACACCACTAGGGAAATACAGTTTTTATTTGGAGGTGTATATTTATATGTAATAGATTTCCACTCATTTTCCCCTTCCTCTGTGCTTCACCCCATCAACTGATTCATTTTAAAAGCCTGCTCATAAAGGTAGGTTCACCTCCCAACCCCTCCTTGTGACATTTGAATACTTTAGTGTGGAAGATACGGCTGCTGAGTTTTCACCAATATCAAGCCCTTATGTTATAATTGCATGCCTGAAGTAAGCTTGCTTATAAAAACTGACAAACCTAATAGATCTGAAGC
Organism: Dipodomys spectabilis; assembly: GCF_019054845.1. NCBI lineage: Eukaryota > Metazoa > Chordata > Mammalia > Rodentia > Heteromyidae > Dipodomys > Dipodomys spectabilis. The sequence continues at coordinate 16,815,068 of NW_024870746.1, forward strand.
AGCTCGGTGAAGTTTCATTACCTTAGTAATCGGAACCTCTGACCTTCAGGATGTACGTAATGCAATCTGCTGTTATTTCTATTCATAACTTAGAAATTCTTCAGGTGACTATTTTTGAGCACAAAGGTTAACTCTCAGAAGCAGATAAGGTATGTGTCATGTGGTATCATTTTTTTTCTTTGTGCCACCTGCTGTCTTAGGCAAACTAGTCACTCCTCAGAGACAGGACCACCTAATTTTTGCATTTTTCATTTTACATCTTTTTTCCCCTTGATTGGTACAAAAGACCTGGCAGATAGTATACTATGCTGAAGAGCACAAAACAATGGCTCTAACAAAACTATTCATTCAAAATCATAGGAATAGGTGTATACATATTTCCTGTGTAAAAATGGCCTTTCAAAAAATCAGAAAAGGTATTTTAATAGTGTTTATTTATTTATATAGTTTACATAGTGATAAGAGATTTCAATTCTTCATGTCAATGCATGCATACAATGCATTTTGATCAGTGTCATCTCTAACCTATGTCTTCACTATGATCCTCTCTCCATGTACCTATAGTTTTGATAGAAAAAAAAATGTGTTTGGTCAGACTTGGCCAATCACAGATTGACAAACATAAGTTACAGAAAATTTTAGAGGTGCCAATTACTAACATGAACCTGACATATTGAAATATGAAATAAATGCATCCTTCCATTTCCTCAGTTTGTTTTGCTTTGGGAAAAGCAAATACCATGAACTGGCAATACATCCACCATTTTTCCTACTCTATTCTTCATATTCATCTTACCTAGAACATTTGAAAAAAGAGCATTTTGTCCCAACAATTTTACTTAAAGATGATTATTTTGAGATTTCCCCTTAAAAATAAAATAATTGGGTGAAACTCTTCCCACAGTGCTGAAAGATAAATAGCAGCTAGTACTACAGAATGGCCGTCTTTTAGACAGGCTGGTTATTTTCATCAAGCTTGACCCCATCTTCCTGGTTGCAGAAAAACATGAAATCATTGTCTCTACTTCACAAGATACACACACACACACACAACAAATATATGTACATACATATATGTCTAAATAAAATAGGCTTATGATATATTGGTGGTTCATAATAATTACATTTATTAGGAGAGATAGAAAAATACCTTCACTTAAAGTGTTTATCTAATCCCAAGAAAACTCTACAGAGATAGAAGCTGGCACTTAACTGCTTACCAAAAGTTATATATAGCAACAGCAGTACCCAAATTCAGATTTAAAACTTGAGCATCCAATCTGCTATTTCTCATGCACCTAGCCTTAATGGTTGTTTTGCTCTGTGGTGAATTGGTCAGATCTTTCCCATTTTAACTGTTCATTGCAAAACTAAAAGCAAATATGAAATAACCCCAGGGTCTGGGAAGGTGGCTCAGTGGTAGAGCGCTTGCCTTACATACATGAGGCCCTGGGTTCCATTCCTCAGCACCACAGAAGCAGAAAAAGCCACAAGTGTTGGCTCAAGTGGCAGAGTGCTAGCCTTGAGCTGAAGAGCTGAGGTACAGTACCCAGACCCAGAGTTCAGGCCCCATGACCAACCAAATATATATATATATATATATATGTATATATATATATATATATATATATACATACATATATATATATATAGAGAGAGAGAGAGAGAGAGCAGAAAAGGGAGCATGGTGAGGAGGTAGTGCCTCTAAGAGGCCAGCCTCCAGCTCACTAACAGGGTCACAGATGGCTAGGAAAGAGCAAAGAAACACTCTGGCCATAGTAAATGCTGAGAATGAGGAAGTGAAAAGTTACCTCAGTGTCGTCCACTTTATAGTCTTCCAGTGGCTCATCCAGCCTTCAAATGCTCACACTTTGTTTTGCTCACTCTTTTTCTTCTTCTCTTCCATTTTCTCTCTTTTTCTTTTCTTCCAGTAGCCCTTTGTTTAAGATATTCCTGTGATATTTATTGTTATTTGCAGGACTGGATAGGTTGAACTCTGAACATTGCACCACTTGAGCCATAAGTCCTTTTCTTCATCTACTGCTACCATCTCTCATTTTTGTAACTAGATTAAAATAATGACCCAAAGACCAAATTAATAAGTGATTTTTAAACTAAGCTTTAGGACCATAGAGACTGAAATTTGAATCACAGATTTAGTGTTTTCTAGTATCATAACTAAAATATGTCACTTAAATTCACTAACTCAAAAAAATTCACTAAGTCTCAGTTTCTTATTTTGAAACATAGAGGTAAAAACAAGTGCACTAAAATATTGTAATAAAAAGGAAATGACACTTGTTAAGTACTATGTACTCACTTCATATTATTATATTTCTAAAATGTACATAGTACCTTCCACATCATTTTTCAAAATATCTAACAAATAGGGAAACCATATTTAATAAACCTTCTCTATTATTAACCCTGATCATAATTTTGCAAGACATTCAGATAAAAGATACATTTAGTTGAAATGATAATAATTAATAATAAATAATGTAGCAATATGATAATAAAATAATAATTATAAATAATATTAATAATAAATCCCTGGAACTACTGATTTGTTCTCATATCCTTTTCCTACAGTATAGAAAGAGGAAAGTTGAACTCTAATTGGAGAATATCTATATTTTTTTTTTTTTGGTTGGTCGTGGGGCTTGAACTCTGGGCTTGGGCGCTGTGCCTGCACTCTTCAGCTCAAGGAGAGTGCTCTACTGCTTGAGCCACCGCACCACTTCCTCTAATTGGAGAATATCTATAAGGGAGATCAATACCTCTTTTCTATTATAAAATAAATTTAATAGTGATCTTCTGGGTTTTCATATTTGAACAACCATCTCTTCATTATCTTGTTAGTGAGAGATAGCTAAGGAATTCAGTCCTAAATAAATAAATTAGGAGATCCATTGAACGAATACAATTGATATAATTGATCCAGAAATTTTATAAAAGGCCAGATAGTTACTATTTGAGACTCCAGAAGCCATAGATAGTCTCTATGGAAATGACTTTGCCATGTGTAGCAACTGAACAACAGGTTACCATCAAATAGCCATTGCTATAGACACTTATGTACGCTCTTTTGGTATAATTTTACATGTCATAAAATACTGTCCTTCTTTCATTTTTTTCCCACAACCATTTGAAAATGTAGAAAAATATTCTTAGCTCACAGGCTGTGAATAAAGAGTTGGTGAACCATATTTGTCCTACAGGCCAGGCTTGACCAATAGACCACAGTTTGCTGACCCCTGATCTAGACTCAAGAGATCTAGAGGACATAACTGACATTGAAAATAATCTCTAAAAATAATTCAAGAGCATGTAAGGAGCAGATGCTAATCGCTATTCCAGGAAGACTTTAAGCTAACCAACATGTATTACAAGCATGTTTGTGTCCTCTACCATTTATACCTGGAATTCCTAACTCTGTGTGTAGCTGTATTAAGGAAATAGGGATAAGTGAGGTCAAAGATGGGTTCTGATTTTATAGGACTGGTGTCTTATTAGAGAGCTTCACCCCTCTTTGTTGTCTCTTGTCTCTCTGTCTCTTTCTCTGTCTCTATCTCTCTCTGTGTGTCTGTCTGTCTCCCCTTCCCATTTCTTCCATTCCTTTCCCATTTCCTCTGTGTGCAAATAGAAGGGCATATAAAGTGTCAACAAGAAGGCAATCATCTATAAGCCAGAAAAAAAGCACTCACCAGAAACCAAGTCAGACAGCACCCCATCATGGATCTGTGGTTTCCAGACTATATGAAATCAGTTGACTGATGTTCTAACAAGAACTCTCAATGCTTTCTTATTGCTTCAAATACAAAATAGTAGTTAATCCTGACCTCCCAATCATATGCATATCATATGTTTACTTACTTGCCATAAAAAATACTTGGATTTCAACAGGGCAACAATGTCTCATACTTGTTATTCTAGCTGCTCTGGAGGCTGAGATCTGACAACCTCAGTTCAAAGCCAACCTGGGCAGAAAATTATGCGTAAGATTCTTATCTCCAATTAACCATCAAAAAAAAAGAAGAAGTGCAAGTGTTAGAGCCCAGACTCAAGTGAAAATGTCAAGCAAAAGCTGAGGCCTGAGTTCAAGCCCAAAGTACTAACACACACACACACACACACACACACACACACACACACACACACACACACACACACAAACCTAATCACTTCGAATTTAAATAGCCCTAAATGTAATAGCTTTGAAAGCCTCCATCCTGTAGCTCTTATGTTTTCTATAACATTTAATGGGATTCATCCAGAAATATAAACCAACAATTTAAAGACCTAGAACTCTTCTGTCCACATGTCTACCATCCCTTAGGGCTTTTGAGCCTCCTCCTAGATTGAAAAACTAGAAACATTAGAGACTGAACACTTCAGTCCAAACTATGGACCTCAACCAGATGCAAAAATGAGGTGGCTGAAAATGTAATCTAGATGTAATCTAGTGACTTGATAGGAAGAACATTGGTATTGGTCAGTTCTAGAAATCTTTGACATCATTCTTATCTTCTGTAGTGTATTTTAAATGTTATTAGTGATCAGTGAGGTTTTCGCTATTTCTCCATGTCTTTCTGTTTTATTAATGATAAACAATTTGAAGTAAATTTTATTGCTTTCCTCACCTTTCTCACGTGTGCTTTTCAAATTATTTGCTTTATAAACTATTATTACTATTGTTATATAGTAATTGGCCAAACTATTTATTCCAGGTGACTTAATACTTAGCATCAATTCTTAAGCTTCCCCAATATTGATTGTTGATTCTTTCTATCCTCTGAAGAACATTCTTCAATATTTCCAACATGAAAGTTAGGAAAAATTAAATTAATGGAATTTCCCCTTAATTTTGCTCATGTTTTACTCTGGAGTATAATGGCTAGATGAATGAAGGAAGAGAAGTATTGGGTTAGATTTGACAAAACACAGGGTTGGATAGAAATGGCATGTGTTGGCCAAAGATGCTGACTATTCCTAGTCACACAACCTTCTGTAACAGACAGTAAGACCTAAACAATGGATCACACCACAGGTTTCCTCTCACTCTCAGCAAAATGGCTTCTGTTCTATTTCAAAAGATTGACACATGGTATCAGGTTGAGAATGAACATGTAGTGGGATTTCATCTAGACACTGACATATGATCTATGTTTATCTTAAGCTTGTCCTAATAAATTAAATACAGATATATAGGTATATTCACGGGGCTTAATAGAGATACAAGACCCAAATACTAACCCAAATAAAATCCGTTTACATTTGTAAGTAGAGTTTTGGAACCACTTCATGAATATCATAATGATTTGACTTTTTGATTGGTCTTCTTCCTTATACTATGTATAATTTACGTGAACATGAACTTCAAATTTAAACCATGGCCCATTATACTGAAAGGTACATACCAGTGAGTAATGAGACTGTAAGCCATAAACAATATTCCTAATGAGAGAACAAAGTTTCACATTCACAACCCACATGGCTTTCCTGTGACAGACATTATTGTTTAAAATGTTAAAGGATACAAATAAGCATTCTTATGAATGAGTAATATTGATATCATATTATGCATGTTTATAGTTCACACTGTAAGATCAGATAAGAAGCATATGAATCCCCATATGAATCAATTCCTAATAATGTCCTCTTGATACAAACTCTCCCAAACATACTGTCACATCCTATCTTTTTTTATTTTTTATATGCCAGTCCTCAAAGCTAGTATTCTACCATTTAATCCACAGCTCCACTTCTACTTTTTGATGGTTAATTGGAGAGAAAAGTCTCATGTCTTTTTCTGCTTGGCAGGCTTCAAACCACAAACCTCAGGTTTCAGTTTCCTGAGTCAGTAGGATTATACTTGTGAGCCACTGGCGCCCGGCACATCCCACTTTTTGAGAAAAAAATATTTCTATAGCTGAAGTAAAAGCAGTAGCAGGCTTAGGATAACTTAAAACAAAACAAAAAAAATAAATAAAAACCTAACATTCATTTTTTATGTGAGACAAAGTTCTTAATGTAAAGATGTCCTTAAAAGATAGTACCATAAGTTCCCAAAGCTATTCTTTTTTTTGTGTGTGTGAAAATACTGTACAGAGGGGTTACAATTACATGGGCAAGATAATGAGTACATTTCTTATCAAGCATTGTAGCCTCCTCCTTTGTTTCCCCTTCCCATCCCTTCCCATCCTCCCCCCACCCCGTCCTCCCACCCAATCCTCCCCGCCCCACCCCCACCAAAGTTGTAAAGTTCGTTTTCAACATAATGCCTTGTACATCTCATTGTTGCAACGGGTCCACCTGTATCCTTATTTAAACGACTTGTTTTTCCCCTTCCCCTCCACAGATTATACCGACATCATATACAGTGAAAGCAGGGGTTATACTGTGGGGGAGGGACATACAAAACAACAAAGAAATAATCTTATAAATGTGTTAGAAACAATCACATGAAAGAAAAAAAAAATTTGAATACATATCTTAGGGTTCACATTCCTCATAATTGAATCTCACGTATTTGAGAAATCACATTTCAAGAAGGACAAAGATAAACACCACCTTTTCTTCCCAATGCTTGGACTAGAGCTACTGAAGTTGCTTTAATGTATAATGTGATTCATAATTTCAAGAGGTTTGTAAAACAAAATTTCAACCTCCCCTAGCCCCACCCACTATTCTAAAATAAGCCAAGGTGATGATCTCTGCTTCAGTCTTTAAAAATAATTCTGATGCTGGTAGAGCAATATACTACCTCCTCCCCAAGACCATATTTGAAGCGCTTGTCTGTATCATAGAAGCACTTTGAATCAGCCAGTTATGGTGTTATGGTTGGTAATCCCAGTATTCAGAAAGCTAAGGCAGGACAATCATGAGTTTGGGGTCAGTATAGGCTAGATAAAGAGGGAAAGAGACTGTCTCAAAACATAGGAGAATAAAATGAAACAGAATACAATGAACTATGCAGGATGAGAGCCCTAAATTTAAATAACATTCTAGGTTCCTTTGGCATCAGTCCCCATGGAGACATGCTTATAGCCCTGCTGTATCAACCATTTACATAAAAGGAAGTCTAAGTGAGCATCATGCCAGGTACCACATAGTGGATTAAAAATGTCTTTAGAATCTGTGTCAGGAAATGCCTCTATTTATATTAACATTGACTTCTTCATGGGATTCTGTTACTTACGTAAGGAAGTTTTCTATGTGTTAGATACTTTTCTTTTACTCAGTTTCTTTTCATAATTGTTCTAACAAATTTGTGTAATCAAAAATTCCATGAGGGGCTGGGAAGGTGGCTTAGTGGTAGAGCACTTGCCTTGCATGCATGAAGCCCTGGGTTCCATTCCTCAGCACCACATAAGCAGAAAAAGCCAGAAGTGGCGCTGTGGCTCAAGTGATATAGTGCTAGCCTTGAGCTGAAGAGCTGAGGGACAAGTGCCCAGGCCCAGAATTCTAGCCCCACAATTAAAAAAAAAAAAAAAAAAAAAAACATAAGAACAGGGCTGGGAAGTTGGCTCAGTGGTACAGTGCTTGCCTCCTATGCATGAGACCCTGGGTTCAATTCCTCAGCACCACATAAGCAGAAAAATTCGGAAGTGGCACTGTGGCTCAAGTGGTAGAGCAACTAGCCTTGAGCTGAAGAGCTGAGGGACAGCACCCAGGCCCAGAGTTCAGGCCCCACAACCAACAACACCAACAAAAAAGATTAAAACTTAAAGAAATTTGGATTTGTGGTCCTAAAAATGACTGTGCAATTAGATATGGAATAAAGAGAATATAAAAATTGTTCAATAAAGGTTTTCTATCAATTAGCATTTTCTCTCTCTCCCTCCCTCTCTCCCTCTTTCTCCCTCTCCCTCTCCCTCTCCCTCTCCCTCTCCCTCTCCCTCCCTCTCTCTCTCTCTCTCTCTCTCTCTCTCTCTCTCTCTCTCTCTCTCTCCTTTCTTTCTCTCCTCTCTCCCCCTTCCCCTCCCCCCAGTCAGTACTGGGGCTTTAACTCAGGGCATAATCACTGTCCCTTAGCTTTCTTGCTCAGGCCTGCTGTTCTATCACTTGAGCCACATCTCCATTTCTGGCATTTTGGTGGTTAATTGTAGGTAAGAGTCTCAAGGACTGGCTTCAAACTATAGTCCTCAGATCTCAGCTTCCTAAGTAGCTAGGATTATAGGCATGAGCCATGTGTACCTGGCTTTCTTTCTAACACAAAACTGTTCAGTTACTTATGGAATATGAAGAATATATATTAAAAAATAAATTAACAGCACCAGTACAAAGAAACTTCCAGAGCATTTTATAGATCATCAGATTTTTTCCATCAACTTTCTTTTCTCTCATCCTAGAAATAGCTAACGGTAGAGATTTTTTTTTCCTCTTTCAAACCCTTTTACGTCAGCCACATTGATAACATTCTTCATTTACAATTAACAGGTTTCCAAGACCTACAGGGGGATGTTGAATATTACACACTGTTTTGGAGTTCTGCTTCCTCAAATGAATCTCTGAAAATGCCCCCAGACCTCAACGCTTATATCATTGGCCACTTAAATCCAAACACAGAGTATGAGATTTTTATCTCCCTCTTCAATGGAATGTACAGCATCAACAGTACAGTACTGCATGCAACCACCGGCCAAGGGGGTGAGTCCAGACCCAAAGAGATGCTCCACTTTAGACAAGCCAGTGAAACCGATTGATTCTTTCTAGAGTTGAGATCAATCATGCCTCCATTATAAAATTTCCGGTGTGGGAAGGAAGGGGGAGGTCGGGGCTAAAATGCTGAAGTGCCTGCTGTTGTCAGGTGGCTGATCAATATGCGGTCCCATTGAAAGAGACGCACAGGAGCTAATAATGGGATATTAGCCCAGTTTGCTCCTGTACTATTCAGTGCCTGCTTACTTTCGAGCTCAGTTTGCATCGATACGTGGTGACATTTAGAAACCTTTCCTCCTGCAAGATTCTTCTTTCAGAAACAGTATGCTTTGCTAAATAACAGCCATGAACAATAAGGGTTCTCCCTGAACCACCAGAAGTGGTAGGTGGAATAAAGTTCAGCAACAGGGAGAAAAAATGCCTGTGATTCATTTCTAAGCCATTTAGTCAGGCGCAGGAAGCAAGGGAGGCAACTTGTGAATCTGAAATGTATTCAGAATGGTCTTTCTAATCCTTTTGGCTTTATAAAAATCTCATTATAAACATTATAATATCATTACTGCCCAAGCAAGGGTTCCAGGTCATTAGCAGAGCTCTTTAAGTGGGGAACCCATCTCCCATTGCAGTGCCAAAGGTCAACACCTTTTGTTTAGAAAATAGGATGAATCACAAGGACAATTTTTCAACTAGTTAAGATGGTTCTTGTGATAAAAATAGGTCTTTGCATAGTTATCACTGACATACTTGAATAATTGTGTAATTTAACGCTAAGCAAGATTTTTTTCCTAATGTTAGATTTCATCATTACCTACGATAATCAACACTCAAAATCATTTACATAATGACAATATTGCATTATTGCTTCATATTGCTTGAGTTACAAGCTAGTAACAGCAAATGATTTTTCACGTTCCACCAGCCTCAGTGTAACTCAGGGATTTTTTTTTTTTTTCCTTAAGGAGCAAATTTCCTTTTCTTCCCTCTCCATCTCTACCCCTTCTCTTGGAAGTATGGAATGAAAGGATGAGAACAACAACAAAAAAAAAAAAAACAAAAAGACTGATGATACTTAATGTGTGTTAGAGGTGCAGGCAGAGGGAATAATTTATCATCATATCCCACTGGCCACATAGTATTGAATATTAGCACTTATGCTGGTGGTATGAAGCATTTTGCCACCAATTCTTCTGGTTCCTCACTGAGAGTATAATAAGCCAATTTACAGAGGACTTCAGACTGTGATAAGTTCATCAGAGGAAAGCAGATAAGCAAGGAACCCTTTGCTCAACCTAAATATTCATCTGCATTGAGTTTAACAAGTGCTTTTTCCCAGACAGCTGGAGTTGATTCCGTTTTCTTCCTTTAATTCCAGAGCCTCAGGGCATGCCTCCTCCAGAGGCTGTCATCATCAACAGTACAGCTGTACGTGTCATCTGGACATCTCCTTCAAACCCAAATGGTGTTGTCACGGAGTATTCTGTCTATGTAAATAATAAGCTGTACAGGACAGGGATGGATGTGCCTGAATCATTTATTCTGAGAGGATTGTCTCCCTTCACTATCTATGACATTCAGGTTAGGGCATTGTTTTGTTGTTTTGTTTTGTTTTTTGATGGCTAAACATATGGATATGTTAAATAAAACATGTTGAGCTATGCCTCTAAGTGAATATTCTCTGTCCTGGGTTATAGATGTGTTTATTTGGTGGGAAAAGGGAGTGCTAGAAAAGGGAAATTGATCAGAATTAAATCTGTTGGCTGTGGGGCAAGTGTGCGAGTCTCTGGAGAGATGGACAAAGGTGGTGATGAGGATGGTGATCCAAAGCTAACTGGCAAAAAGGAACTGTCCTCATAATCGAAATAAATCTTACCACTTGACCTTTCTCTTCAATCTTGTACTGATATTGAAGTCAGAGTCAGCCTATGAATGTGAAGATTTTCTTTTTAGTCAGATTTTGGGGGGGGGGTGTTTTGTTTTGTTTTTTTGTTTTATTTTGTTTTGTTTTTACTAATCTAAGCATCTCTGGTGAGGTGGCATAACTTACTTGGTGTCAATTTCTCCTTTGTAAGGGTAGTTGAGTTAAAATATTCAATCCACTTCTAGCATTCTGACTTCTGAATATAACAGGAAAACACAAGAGTCAGAAGCAGAAAATTTTAAATATTTCATCTGATTTTGGAATGAATATATCCATTCATCTTTCACCACATCCAATGGCCCCACATAGGTGAAGAAGTAGTAGTTAAATGCTTGGCCCTTAGAATTTATTGAGAATCTCATGAAGCCAGTATACCCTAGAAAAATATACCCTATACCAGTATACCCTAGAAAAGCCAGTATGCCCTAGAAAAATATGTATACATTTATGTGACAAAACCTTAAGCTACAAAAATGTGGCTACCTCAAGTCCAGTTCATTGACCATTTCAGGGTCTATTGATTTTAAACACAGAGTTTATATTTTTTGGTAAACAGATAAAAGATGAAACTGAACCTCAGGAATGAAAAATCTTATGAGAATGTCAAGATATAAGAAACATCAAGGCCAAATATGCAAATGCATGAAGGAAACAGCAAATTACAGAGACATTATCTCTTTTTTGTCCCTAACACTTGAGGGTAAAACTCAAATAACTATCTGTCTACAACCAATAATTCAGCCTCCCTCCATTATGATTCACTAACTTGGCTTGCTAAGAAACCACATCAAAAGGTACTTGGTAAAATGAGAATGATATGTCACCATTTTTTCATTACAATCTGATATTTCCAGTAATCTACCTGAGGTAGCATGGGGCATGAAGTCTGCTATTCATGGATTTTAGAGTGAGTCCATATACATCTCAACCAGGTAGGGATCCAATTATAAAATAGAAATCAAAATTATTAGACATAGATTTACAAATAAGGTTCACACAGGCAAATAATGGAGGATTTGCTCTATTATCCTCCTTGCAGACCAAACAGGTCTATAATCTGGAGGTAGAGGTAGAGGACCACATGGGTACACATGTGTAGTTCAATTTTGCAACTGTAGAGAGTTGATATATCAGTATCTAGGTACTTTCATAGTTCAAAAGCTTGCTTGAGCCAGGCATTGGTGGCTCATGCCTGTGATCCTAGCTACTCAGGAGGCTGAAATCTGAGGATTGCAGTTCAAAGCCAGCCCAGGCAGGAAAGTCCGTGAAACTCTTATCTCCCCAAAAAACACCAGAAAACTGGAAGTGGTGCTGTGCCTCAAGTGGTAGAGCACTAGCCTTGAGAGCTGAATTGCTCAGGGACAGTGTCCAGGCCCAGAGTTCAAGCCCCATGACCAAAAAAAAAAAAAAAAGCTTTCTCAAAAAGAGAATATTTGGATCACATTTAGGTGATGGAAAAAGACATAGACATAGTTTTGTTTTTAGTGCCTCTTCTGCCTGGTAAATTTAATCTTAAGGAATACTTGTACAGTCCAGAAATTCTGCAATTCTGAAAGTTTTGGGGTTAAATATCCAGTGATTTTTATTATAATGGCAAATTGGCATCACTTGAAATCACTGTATAATTGTTATGACTTACAAATTAAACATCTATTACTCATCTTCTGTAAAAAACAAAAAGCAACTGGTTTTTAAAGCAGATTATGTGCTTGAGTATTCCTTGAATACATTCTTTTAGATATCCCTTTTAAAATAAATATTTTTTATTTTTATTCAATTCTATTGCTTTTTAAAATACACAAGGTAAACCCTTATATTTTTGTTTCATTCATATGCTAAGCAATTTATACATAACATCAGAATACATCCCAAGATAAAGTCTGGCAGAATTACTAACAATGATTGCATAATGTCATATTCCTCTAACGTCAAAAGTAAACCTTTATGGAAAATTGTATCAATAGACCCAAATCATTTAGAATTTAAAGCTATGTTCAATATTTAGTTGAGAACGCAGTAAGATATAATAAAGTGCAAAACAGATAATCACATTTTTTACCACTTTAATCCCATTTTCTGATTTCTCTGCCTCTCAGTTTAAAGTCTTGTTAATGTAGTTGTGAGGATCTGATCTTATATGGGAACTAGAGGCAGCTGATCCCAATGTAAAATAGTTGTTAATAGAGGTTGAGAATGATAGACAGTTGATGGATTAGAGATACATTGTATAGGATGTACCAAAACACAGTTAGATGCAAAGAATAAGTCCTGCATTCCACAACAGGGCAGGGTGATAATAATAATTCACAATAGCCCTGTGATATGTTTTATGAATAACTAGAAGAGAATTATTCAAAGTCTTCAAACATAAAGGAATGAGGAAATAGAAATGCTTATTATCCTGATTTGATCAGTACATATAGTAGAATGGCACATGGAACCCCATAAATATGTACTATCATTTCATGCTAATCAAAAATTTAGAAAGTATTTAAGTGCCATAATAGTACTTGGCACATATTAAATATATAACAAATTTAGTTACATTGATTTTGATTCATTTCTTTATGCATCGCAGAACCGAACATTTCCTTTTACATGTACAGTTTGTAGCACTAATCTTATTACAGCATTATATTTTTAAGATAATCTACCTTACAGTTATTTCTGATTTAATTGTTTTTTCAAATGGGACAATTTTTTACTTAATTAAATAATCAAAGCGAATTATGAAGTTTTCTGCTCTGCAATATGCAAATTAAAAGGCATTTAACTAAGTCAACATGGGAACACTGAAATAGTAAGTTGTTGAATTGAAACAAAAATACTGCAATTATTTTTTTTCTTAACATGTTACTTTTTCTTTTAGTGCCAGTAGAATTCAGGGATTTGGCACTATCCTTTAGCTATTTTGTTCAGGGTCGATACTCTGCCACTGGAGCTACAGCTCCACTTCCAGCTTTTTGGTGGTTAATTGGAAGGAAGACTTTTGTATGTTCTTGACCAGTCTGGCTTCGAATTGTGATCATCAGGTCTCAACCTCCTGAGTCACTAGGGTTACAAATATGAGCCATTAGTGCCCAGCAAATAGTCTATTCTTTTACAATGGAAATAACTCTATACCTATGAAGACAATTACATTTTATACTATGATAAATTAATCTAATACCAATTGAGACAAAATCTCACATAACTCTGTTTTTGATTTAATTGTACTTGACAATGGTGTGCTACTCCTTGACAGTGCTTACATATACTAACCATTACTTTAAAAGTCTATATTGCATCAATAAATAATTCAAAATTATAGTATTATCAAGATATTCTTCAACTCCACTTTAAAAATAAACTGGCCTAAGACTAAAATGACTATCTACTGAATACAATGCAGATAACACCTGTCTTTCTCCTGATGCCAATGGAAAAATCAGAGAACTGCTTCACTGGAAAGCACTGAATTAATAGTTAAGAATCATCAGTAACTACTAGCTTACTCCTCTTTTTGTGTATTAGAAAACAAAAGTAAATTAGCACTGGAAAGTGATGTGTCTCTTTGGTTCTCCCTTGAGAACAAAACCCAGTAGATGTTCCACTGGAAGCCTTTTGTAAATTCATTTGTCTTTCCTGCCTCTACTTGCATGTATTCTTTTTGTATTACTAATGCCGATCCCCTCCACAATTCTTAATCAGTTAATCAGTTTAAAGGGGGGGGGAGGTGACTAGGGCTGGGAAAGTGCTTTAGTGGTAGAGTGCTTGCCTAGCATGCATGAAGCCCTGGGTTCGATTCCTCAGTACCACATAAACAGAAAAAGCCAGAAGTGGTGCTGAGGCTCAAGTGGTAGGGCACTAGCCTTAAGCAAAAGAAGCTCAGGGACAGCACCCAGATCCTGAGTTCAAGCCCCAGGACCAGCAAAAAAAAAAAAAGGAGGGGGGTTGATTAAAGGCAGGATTAAAGGGGGCAGAGGAAATGATGTGTTTCTCTGTGATTAAAGTAAAAACTTTAACTGCAATTGGAATAGATATAAAATAGTTCAGCCATATTGAAAGGCTTCTCCAGGCTTCATTTTTCTTCTAGTAGGCATTAGCCTTTAGGCAGTTTTCTATAAAGTATCAAGACTTCCTGAGATATCATCATTGCACTACTTGGTTATAGATCTAGAGCTCAGCATACAGTGATAAGCTATTATGCTTGCCAACTGTCACCTGGGCATCTTCCATTCCTTGTCTGTGCTCTGAGTCCATTAATGCCTTTCTCTTTCTGGATGTTTGGAACCAGAGTCTAAACATCACCGTGCTGATGACTATATCAATTGTCCTGAGCCTACTTCTGTTGTATGCTCTGAACGCCCCACTGGAGCCTATTCACATCAAAAATGAATATTTTCTAACCAAGAGGCACTGGTAGAGGATAGGAGAGATTCACATGAAGTGAAAGCAGATGGATGGAGTCCATTGTTAGTCTGTATGTTGAAGAGCCTTGGATAGTTTTCCTTTCTTTTTTATATTTTTTCTTTTTTTATGTTATTGTCAAGGTAGAGAGGGGTTACAGCTACATAAGTAAGGTAGTCATTACATTTCTTGTCCAACTTGTCACCTCCTCCCTCATTTTTCTCCCACTTTCCCTCCCCCCCACCTTCCCCAAGTTGTACAGATCATTTCCAACATATTTTCTTGTGAGTATCATTGTTGCACTGTTCCCCCTTTGTCCTTTGTCTCACCATTTTGTTGTTTCCCTTGCCTTCCCTAATTCAGATATGTATGTATGTATGTATATATATATATATGTATATATATATGTATATATATATATATATATATATATATATATATATATTACCAGGGTACCAAAATCAAATACAGTGGTAACAAGGGCAACAGGGGATAAATCATAGGGGGAAAAATACAAAAAAAAAACAACAACAAGAAATCACATAGTACATTGAAAACAACAACAAAGGAAAACCTCTTGTGTCCATGTCTTGGAGTTCATTTCCCTTAGTATCATCTTATATTGTCATATAAACACAGCTATTGAGCTATTCTGCTCATCTGCTAGGATTATCCTAGACATATACAAATTCTTACAAATGAGAGACACCTTAAAGCTACCAGCACTGTAGTCATCACAGCATTATTTACCATAGCTAAGAGTTGGAACTGACCTCAGTAGATGAATGGATCATGACAATGTGATAAATACAGAAATGAATGGCAAGACAGAAAAAAATCATATGAAGTGAAGTAAGCCAGATATTTTTCCTTTTTAAATTAATGTTTACAGATGGAGGTCTGCACAAATTATTCCTGTGTGAAAAGCAATGGAACACAAATCACCACTGTGGAAGATACACCAAGTGACATACCATCTCCCATCATTGATTGCATCACATCAAGGTACCAAGTGTTTGCCCATTAATCTAGAGGTCCCCTCAGCCATGAATCTTTTTCTTGCTATAAGAGTTGTGGTAACTATGGGTATAGATTCAATTTTGATATTATTTCCCAGGTGTTCATCTTCAGTGGATACCTCGTACCATTGAAACTGAGTTCTCTCCTGTTACTTATCTCATTCAGTGTCCTCTGAACAACTATACGAATGCATGATTTAAAGGTGCTCTTTCCTGAGTCCTTTTGTGATGCAAAACAAAATTTTAATTGGAATCCTTACTTTCCAACAATCGTTTTGAAAAAGTTTGATTTACATATAACAGATGGTGCCAAAGCTAGAGATACATGCACATGCATAGAACAGATAGTCTTTAGATCATTGTCTGCCTCATGAGATAGGGAGGGTCTGTTTATTTGTTGCCCTTTGTGACTGAGAACTGACTATTTGAAAGGGAGCTCTTTTACACAATTCATAGTTAATAGTCATAAGAAGATTTAATATCCTTTCCAAAGCCAAAAGTGAGATGACCGTTTTCCATTTCTGCACATCAGGTTGAGGCTTGAGGAAGAGGTGACTGAAATCACCATTCTGTGGGATAATGTTTCAGTTCTGAATGGTTCATCTATGATAGATTAAAATTGCTAAGAATCATTTCAAAAGACTCAGTGCAATAATATATAGGCTTTGGGAATGGGTGACTAGTAACTGGCAATTGAAAAAAAAACGCCAAATGATGATTCGTAGTTATTTGTGACAAAAATCATACCTTTCCTTCAGCATATGTTCTATCAAATAGGTATTGATCAAATTTCTGATGTATTGATTTACTGATAATTCTATTATGCAACAAAGTGATTATAGTTAATGATAATGTTTTGTAATCTGGAAAAATAAAGAAAGTGAGTATGAAGTGCTCATATTGTCAAAATCATAACAATGTGAGATAGTATAGTGTTCATTGGCTAGAAATAACTATTCTAGGATGAGTATGTGTTTCAATTTAATAAAATTAAAATGAACTTTAAGAAATTTTCATTTTAGAGTATCATACCCAGCCAAATACCAATTAATTATTCAAATTTGAATAGGCAATTTAAGACACTCATAAAATATAGATTCTGTCAAAAAGGGCATGAAGAGACGAGAATGATTATAATAATGACAAACATTGGAAAGATTCTGGTTTCCTGAGTTTATTTGTAATTATTCTCTCACAGTTAAGTCTTTGTTTTTTAACTTCCACTAAAATTCACCCTTTGGGCTCCAAAAACATTTTGATAAATGGATTTTGATATAAGCACAGTGTATGAAAACACCGCCAATACTCAAGATATAAAGCAAGTCTATTATGGCCAAATATTCCCTCAATGGGTAGACTGGTGGCTCACTGTAATTCTAGCAACTCAGTAGGGTAACACTTGAAGATGATGGCTTGAGGCCAGCCTGGGAAAAAAATGTCTGTGAGACTCTTCCCTCCAATTAACTATCCAAAAGCCAGAGTGGAGCTGTGGCTTAAGTGGTGGAATGCCAGCCTTGAGTGAAAAAGCTAAAGGATGGTGTCCAGGCCCAGAACTGAAGCCCCTGTACTGGCACATATATAATATGATATATGATATCATATATAGAAATATTTCTTCAACTTGGCCTTTCATTTCCCTTCTCCAAATGGAGCAAAAACTGCTCTTTTCTAATCTCTTCAACTTTATCTTTCTGTATAAACGGAATCATACAGTATACGGTAAGTTAAGTCTGGCTTCTTTCACTTAACTGAATCCTTAAGATTCTTCCACATTGATGTACATAGTATTCAATTTTACCAAAGTATCCCAATTTTTATATTGTTTGTATAGTTTTCAGTATTCATGAAAAGAGTTTCTATAAACATACATATATGCAGATTTTTATGTAAACAGGTGCTCATTTGTTTCACTTGAATTGGATTGTTGAGCCGTAAATGCTTTCTCATTGATTACAAGTGTGCTTTACATTCCTGTAACATTCTATGAATGCTTGGGTCTCTCTATATTTTCACTAAAACTAG
This sequence comes from Dipodomys spectabilis, assembly GCF_019054845.1. Classification (NCBI taxonomy): domain Eukaryota; kingdom Metazoa; phylum Chordata; class Mammalia; order Rodentia; family Heteromyidae; genus Dipodomys; species Dipodomys spectabilis. The sequence continues at coordinate 16,833,080 of NW_024870746.1, forward strand.
ATATTATGTGGTGTTATTTTCTTCTATTTTTTAGATACTTTAATAGTATTTAGTAATGCACTTAATTTTTAATATATTTCTGCAATGACTTCTCATATTGTCTTGACATGTCTTATTTGGCATTTGTCTATCTAATCCAATGAAGCGTCTCCTCAAATTTTTACCAGTATTTATTATTTCAATGCACTGTTTTCTTTCTGTTGAGGATTTAGAGTTTTCAATATAGGTTTTGAATATTATTCATGTCAGATGGTTTGTAAAAACTTTCTTCTGGTCTATGGCTCATCTTTTTGGTTTATGTAATTGTGGCTTTTACAAAGCAAAGGTTTTAAATTTTAATAGCCTAATCATTTTTTCCCTTGTGGTTTGTGCATTTGATATTCTGTATACAAGAATCCCTTGTTTGATTCAAGGGCACCAAAGTTCTCCTGTCTTTTCTTCTAGAACTTTAGACGTTCACATTTTGAATTTACATTTTTAATTCCTTTTGTGTTAATTTTATATAAACTAAGGTATGGAACAAGAATAATTTTTTGTATAAGTAAGTGTTCTGGGGAACTTTAGCAAAAATCAAACATATGGTGTAGGTCATTTTTTACTTGTTCTGTTCGATTGATCAATACTTATGTCTATATTCTAACATTATATAACATTGATTATTATAGTTTTATAGTACATAATGAAATTGTGTTCTTGTAACCTTGACCTTTAAACTTGGTTTTTAGCTTTTCACATTGCTTTGTCTTTCCACAACAGATTATAGAAACACTTTACTCAAATATACTAAAAAATACTTTTGTGCTTTTAATGAGAACAGCATTGAATCTGTGGATCACAGTCATCTTCACAATATAAAACATTCCAAGTGTTGAGTAAAGTATATTATCCATTTGTTTGGATTTTCTTTCATTTACCTCCTCAATCAGTTTAATAGTTTAAAGTGGTTCAGACAACTTTTTTAAAATAAGATCTATTATCATGTATGGAAAATGTCAGTTAATTTCACAAGACTTATCAAATTTATAGGCAAAATTTTTTAAGAGTCTAAATTGATATTCTCTCTTTTATTATAAAAGTCACTCTAAAGCTTTATCAATTTTGTAGATCTTTTAAAAATACTATGGTTTTATTGAGTTACTATCTTATTTTCTGTTTTCCACTCAATTGATTTCTTCTTTTTATTGATTTTTTTCTTTCTCCTTTTTTTCTTCAGAAAAACATTTCTTAAAGGGAATAGCTTACATTATTGATTTAAGAGTAATATTTACTGCTCTGAGTTTTCCTCTGACTCCTGTTTTGTGTGATTCTTACACGGTTTGAAATGTTCATTTTACTTATTCAAAATACCTTCTTCACTACTTCTTTTAATTTTTTACCTCTAGATTATTCAGAAGGAGCTTGTTCACTTTAGAAACATTTTGGGGATTTCTTTTCAGATTCTCCTTTCTGGTTTTCTGGTTTAAATCTCTTATTGTCTGAAAATATAGATTTGTAATTTTCCTTTCTCTTAAATTAGATAAGTTTTGTTTTATGGCAGAGAATATGATATATCTTGGTAAATGTTCAATGTGCCTCTAAGGGGACTATGTATTCTGCTTTTGTCAGAGTGTTTTATAAATGTCAATTAGCTGAAATTGAGTGATAGTGGTGCTCAGATTATCTATGTATTTAGTGATTTTCTGCCAGGTTGTTCTATCAATTGTAAGAAGACATTCAAAGCCTCCAAATATAATTGTGGCTTTGTCTGTTTCCTCTTTTCGAGATATGATTTTGCCTGGTGTACTTTGACGTGCTAGTATTGGGTACGTCTACACTGAGAACTACTGTCTCAATAAACTGATCCCTTTAGGTTGCATGTTACCCCTTTCTGTGTCTTTATCATAATTTTCCTTGTCATTAGTCCATTTTGTCTGATACTTATATAACTGCTTTTTATTAGTTCAATTTTGAGTGGTTTAGATTGTTTTCCATGACATTTTGAATATTAAATTGTGATCATTCGAACCCTGTTTAAAAAGTCAAACAAATTTTGGGGGCAATGAAGGGAGAGGAAAATACAGAGACCCCAAAAAGATTCCCCTCTCTGCATATTCTTTGGACCACAGAGGGACCCTGTTTTGGTCCCTCTCTCTACAGAAAAAAAAAGGTTTCTTTGGAGTTGTAGATTCCTATTTTGCAACAGCAATTACAATACTACTACTCCTCAGGGCTATTTATGGGAGAAGAAGAAAAAAACCACAAAACAAAATGGGAATGCTCCCCCACGCCACCACGCCAAAAAAACTGGGCTTGTCTGAGATTTTGTTTCTCAGTTCAGTATTATACACTGTAACTGCCCTTCGGTTAAAGATGCAAGGGAAGAAAACTGGAAATTACCTCCTGTGCCATTCATTCCTCCCTGTTTGGCTCCCTTCTTGATTTGCCTTCCATTGGTAACTTTTCAGAATCCTCACATACCTAGGTATGGATTTTTTCCATTGTAATAAGTGGGAGAGACAGGTTATAATTGGTACTTCCTTGTTGGCCAGTACAGGAAGTCCTGCCCTACTATGTATTTTCTTCATTACAATGCCTTTGGCTGAGATCTATTGAAAACTTGATAGACATCATTCACAACCAAATATTGGCAAATCAAACCTTTCCTTTCTTAAAACGATCCATTGTAGCAAGCACCGTAACAGTTTCCAAAAGCAAGACTCGAATGAGCAGTATAGTCTGCCAAGCCATTAATCAAAATACACCAGCACCAAAGCAGTTAGCCTCCTGTGTGCATATTATTGTTTGTATAATTTCATTATACTCCTGGCAATGAATACGTGTTAATTATGTTTCTATTCTGGTTTTCTAAAAATCTCTCTTATGTTAGCAATATGCAAAATCAAATGTGAAATTCTCCCAGAAAAAAAAAATCTTAGTAGTCTAACTTCACATACAGACAGTACAAAATAACAATTTGGTTGCTAATCAAACATGTATTTCTTAGATTCTTTGTGTATCTGGGGTAAAGGCAATGTCATTAAATAAAGTTTAACTTTTATATATTTTAATAACATACAAATATACAGATAGCATCAGAGCTTGTTTGGTTACCTGGCATGCATCCACTCATCCATCTTATCTTTGGCCTTAATTTATACCTGGCATTTGATTACACCAAATGTAGTTCAAGCCCTTATGCATGTTTCTCCTTTTATATATAAGCCAAAGAAACACCCAAATGTAGAAAGATCAGATGACTGCTTTAGTTTTATAAGCTGTTCCTCCGGAAGCAAAGTCCATTTCTACATTACATTTTCCATACTTGTCATATTATCATCAGCTGCTTCTATGTCCCCAAAGAATACTAACTACTGATCGATAGCCCAGACATGTCTGGGCATGGCCTACATGTGCCCTGGGTAGTTCATTTATTTTCCTTGGTGGATTTGCTAGAGTGGAATTTAATCAATAGGTAATTCATTAATTCTGGTCCTTGAGAATATAGAGACTTGCCCTGGATGAAGATCTCTGGCTGGCTCCAGCTTTGATTGAAATATGACAGCCACCCCAGCTAACAGCTTCACTGGGCAACTAGGCTGTCTGGGAAGTTTACTTATGTATTCCCCAAAAGAAGGGAAAGATAAGAAAAGAACATAAACAAGGAAGATTTTTTATGACATTACTGCTAGCATCCCAAAATGCATGATTGCCAGGGCATGAAGCTGCGGGAAGCAGAGCAGAGATCATGGGTTTTATTACCTTCATTTGGAACAAGGAAAGGATTTTTTTTTTCCTTTTTGGTTTCCAGTTAGTTTGGGAATATATTATAGATGTAGAAGATGACGGCGTAATTCCTCCAGTGCTCACAAATAATTGCTTTAAAATTCGACTAACGATACTGAATGGTGCCAGGGATAACTTGTATACACCAACTTTGCAGAAATCTGTATGGTAGAGATAGTTTGTGTGTCTCTACATGAAGATTAAATTACAGTGAGTATTTATAAATTCCAGAATATTTTCCAATTATTTAATAATTTGGAATTCACCATGGCATAAAAGGTCAAATCTTATGGGTAGAGGTGTTCCATTTTTGTCTCATCAAATATGGAATGAAGCTATTAGGCTCTGTTTTTTTAATAGTATAATATTAGATATTAGGAATCTCTTCTACCTACACTTGATTTCATCTCTGGGTTTTTTTTCAGTGGTTGCTAGTTTGAGGTGAAGTTCAAAATCTATAAAATTGTGTGTGTGTGTGTGTGTGTGTGTGTGTGTGTTTAAATCATGGTTTTGTTTTGTGTTGGAGAAGGGTTTGTCAATTTCCTTGTTTTTGTTTTTGGTGGTACTGGAGATTGAAGGCCCATTAATAATAAATGGGCTAAAGACTTAAAGAGAGACTTTTCTGAAGAGGAAATAAGAATGGCCAATAGACACATGAAGAAATGCTCAACTTCTCTGGCCATAAAAGAAATACAAGGCAAAACAACACTGAGATTCCATCTTACCCCAGTTAGAATGGCTATAATCAAGAAATCTAACAACAACAGATGCTGGAGGGGATGTGGCCAGAAGGGAACCCTACTGCATTGTTGGTGGGAGTGTAAACTTGTTCAACCACTTTGGAAAGTAGTATGGAGGTTCCTCAAAAGACTCTACATAGAGCTCCCCTATGACCCAGCAATCCTACTTTTGGGTATTTACCCAAATGATCACAAACAAAGCCATACATAATTCCATTCTTTACCTCTTTCCCCTTCACAAACTCCTCCTAGACATGCTACTTCCTTTAGCTCCTGTAAATGCATCTTTATCACTGAGAAGGCCTTGAAGCCCCAAAGCAGAATCTGTTCTTCCTCCTAATCCATGTTCTTCCTCCTAATCTTTCTCAGTTTGTCCCTGGCTTTCTGAACACTTATTGCTTTCTTCCTTTGATTCCATTATAAACTCCATTCATCAGTTCTGGTTGTTGTCAATAGAAATATACAGCTTTCTGTTCAGATAGTTCAAACATTGTTTTAGTCATCCTGACATCTCAAAGACTCTGATCCCCCATCTCCCAGAGCTCTGGCTCATTAGTTGCAGTTACCTATTGATGTCCTGTTGTGATATCTACCCTAGGCTTCCATAACCTTGAAACAAAAGAGAATGTCCACAAAACTAGTATCTTTCCCAAAGTCCATTTCTGGAAACTTCCTATTATTCTACATGTTATAAAATACCTATATCATTGGCTATTTTTAAATCCCCTAAATTAATTAAACATCAATTCCATTCTGGTTCCTTTTGGAACATCTCACCTCTATTCTTCTCCCTTTTCACCACCATCACCTGCTTTATGCTTCATCATTCAAAGAGATAGAATCAGATTATTTGGGAAGGTCTCCATTCAATTAGAAGCAGAAGAAGAAAAACTTCACTTTCTATCTCCTCCTGATTGCCTCAAATCTGCTCCTCTGATTTTCAGAAGCAGCTAATGATTTGCAATTTTTTTTGGTGGTAAGTCTCACTTTGGTAATTAAGATTCATGACCAATGATTTAAGAGTCTGTTTTATCTCCAACAAGATATTAATCTTGCTATTAGTTCAATGCTTCAGTCATTTCATAGGCTTGAATCTGGCTGTAGCTCTTGCCCTTTCCCCCTTTTATGCCTACTATTTTCCATCCTGAAGTGTCTCATCCCAGTATCCCAATATTACTATCCACTGTCATTGCTGGCAGTCAGAGCCCGCTGTGTGGACGGTGACAACGTCTTGAACAGTTATCTTTTAGTTAATTTGCTTATTCGGGTGGCACTGGGGATTACACTCCAAGTCTTGAGTTGACGAGGCAAGCTCTCCCACTTGAGTCATGCTGTCCAGCCCTTTTGTTGAGAAATTTTATGTTGATCTTGAGATATCTTCATGAGGATCTTTGCACAGCCCATTTCCCTGATGTGAACATTGTCCTGGGTAGCTGTGGGGCATGGGAAGTAGAACACAACCTCTAACATTTTGCATGCATCTGGATAAAGGTAGGTGGTAAGAGATAATTTCCCCATACTGCTTTCTAATTTCTGTGATATCTTGGACTTCTTAGAGTGACAATTGGAAGCGATAATTACTGTGACGGTGATCACCATGTTACATAGTATGACAGAAGTTGAATAATAATCCTGTCATCAATGTAACAACTAAAAAGAAATATTCAGTGAGAATATCTGACCACACACAATGAATTCATGTAATAAAATGTATGGACACATGGTGACTTCCATGAGCAGCTGCGAAAGGTAACTTAAATGTTAGTCCCTGCTGCTCTGAGAGGTAAACCCTTACAGTTATTTCATGAACAAATCTACAAAAAAAAGAAAAGATTCATTTGAAGTTTCACAGTCCATTTATGTTTATGCATAAGTGTACAATGTACTGATCTATGCAAAAAGAATTCTCCACCTTTTCTTTTCCCCAATATTTAATATTCATTCCTAGGGCTTAAAGATGTTTCTTCTATTTTACTCTTAAATATCAAAGTAATGCTACGATGAATGCCATTAATAATAGTTATTTCTCAACGATGTCTTTCATTTTCAAATTAGCAACCACAGACTCTCAATGTCCCTCTAGTTGGTTCTAATGAGAGATGTAAAGGTGTTAAATTCCCTGCTCTTTGATCATTGACCTTCATGTCCCTGACTCAAATCCTCAGAAGTTAACATATTCATATGAACACTAAATAGAGGTAGTCTCATTTCACAGTTACGTAGCACAAGAAAAGAAAGTCACCATGACATGAGTTCTACATGGACCTTACTAGTTCCCCAGCCTTTGTGTGGATGTGCCAGACCCCTGAATGGCACCTCAATGTCATCTTCTCTGTAGTTAATTATGCAAAGAATACAAAAAAGGTGTCTGCAGAATGTAGGATTAATTGTCAAAGTAACTATACTAGTAACCTATGAAACAGTTATCTCCTAAGTGGCATTAAATTCCTATAGAGAGAATCATTCCTGAATGTGTTATATATGTACTCTCAAGAAAAAAAATGGAGTAATAATTTTTAGTAGCCTATTAAAATGTCAAAGTTTATCTTGATTGCTGTTTTCTTCTATGTAAATGATTTGGCTTAATTGAATTCTAAAAGTGATGTCACTTAGAATTCTGATAGGATCCAGAAATTTGGCCCACAAGGAGCTATTCCTTTGGTTAAAATGTTATTTAACACAATGACAGAGAAATGTTCGACTTCTGTCACTGTGATTTTCATAGTTAAGACTTTTGAAGTATAGAGCCAAATCATATGTTTGCTTCACTTTAAGGAACCTAGTGGAAAGTCAAAGTGCCCTGCTCTGTGACTCTATGATCCATCAATGCTATAGCTGGAAAGTCTAGAAAAATAAGCCAGGCGCTGGTGGTTTATGACTGTAAGCCTAGCTACTCAGGAGGCTGAGATAAGGATCACGGTTCAAAGCCAGCCCAGGCAGGGAAGTCCATGAGACTTTTATCTCCAATTAGCCATCAGAAAACCGGAAGTGGTGCTGTGGTTCAAGCACTCAGCGATAGGACCCAGGCTCAGAGTTCAAGACCTACAATAGAAAAAAAAAATTTTTTTTAAGAAAGAAAAGTAATCTTGAATATCCATTTCACTTACTTTTAAAGACAGAAAATATAAAATAATCATTTTGATATTTACAGAGAGTTGTGTTCTGCCATGTTATGACCATATTCACTACAATAAATGGTCAATAGATGATTGAAAACACAGTCAAGTTTTGATCAGATGTTAAACCCTTACTGTATACCCATCCCCCAAATGAAGAAGGTTCATGGTTAAAATGAAATTATAGCTCAGTATTTCAACATTAGATGTCTTTTTAAAGAAGGTGATGATAAGAATATGATGATGTAAAGGTTTCTGATGACAATCTCTGATTTCTATATTTCTAACCATAACCTGTATATGACCATTCTATTGAAGAGTTAGTATAGAAATAAGTTCATTTAAGCAATTCAAAAGTTAAAAAAAAGTACAATTGAAAAAAAGTTAAGAACATGAAAGATTTTCATAATTTGGGCATTTATTTGGGCTGCCAGTTTTGTTAAACAGCCAAGAATGGAGGCTTCAGTGGAAAGATCCATACACAGACACATATATATTAGTCTTGGTTCAACAGCACCAAACACCAGGAAAACATCCTTGAGATCCTGAAGGACTTTCTTAGATCAGTACAAGGTGATTCCCAGAATTGGGGGCATTATGTGTAAAAGCAGAAGGGGAAAAGAAGAAGAGAGAAGGTAGGAACTGTGTCCACAAAGCTAATTGCATATAATTGTTTTACAATCCATAACCATCTTCTGGTTACTTCTTGGTTCTAGCTAAGGTCAAGCAAAGGAGGAGGTAGGTAGAGATAAAGTTTGCCACTTTCAATTCTTACTTGTCTTGCCAAGTCATAGTTTTGTCTTATCTCTGCTCATCAAGCCAGATATTATATTGATGTTTCCTTCATGTCTGTGAACATAAAGTGGAGAACCACTGAACTCATGCCATGCGTTATTTTCCTAAAAGCTAAGTGTAGTTTTGATTAAGTCTCAATATTTGTCACATGGTAGTCACATATCTGAGTGTACATAGATTTTAATATATACTAACTATATTTCAGTGTATTTCTTCTACTTTTTAATTAGGAAGTTGATGAAATAGACCTTTGATTCATCTGGAAGAGTAATTGAAAAGTCAATGAAGCTGAGAGTGGTAATGATAAATTTTGTCTCCTCAGTAATGTTGCTTTAAGCCAGGTATGGTGGTATATATGTGAAATCCCAGTAACAGGAAAAAGGAAACGGGATAGGAGGACTGAGCATTCATGGCCAGATACATAGCAAAACTTTATTTGAAATAGTAATTTGAAAACAGTAATTTTGTCTGCTGCAGATCTCTCCAAATAGATTGGGTGTCTCCAGGAAAACCAAATGGCATCATTCTTGGATATGACCTTTTACGGAGAGCCTGGCATTTATGCCCTAGAATCCAGAAGTTAAGAGAGGACCCCAGTGGCAATAAGGTTTGCAAGGCAGTGAAGTGTCAGAAATCTGAAGGTATCTGCGGACTCATTTGCTATGTTCCTGAAGCAAAGGTAAGTCTTTACAAACTGTCAGTGAAGTGTGTTCTCCTCGGTGCACATTCCAAGTAGCGTCCCTGGCCTCTGCCGCCATGTTGAATCATGATGGATGTTCCTGCTATGGTGTTTTCAAGAACCCCCGTGGAGGAGGAAGAATACTCAAACAAACCTTTTCATTCTCAAGAGCATTTTAGCCTCCCCATTTTTCATCCTCCTCACAGGAAATATGGGTTTATTAGAATGATAAAGGAATATCCCAAATTTATATTTAATTGAGGGAGCTGGAATTTTCTTTATAACAAATCCATTGGGCCAAAAATGGGAGTTTGTTTACAAGACGCTGATGGGTAGCAGTGAGCAGAACCTTTCATAGTTTGTCAGAAAATATTGTAGAATTATGGTCATTTGTAGATTAATGTTCATATTAGTTGCTGTTTAGGAATCAGATCAATAATACAGCCAGACAGAGGAGTTTGTAAATGGCTTTTATTGACAAACAGCACAGGAAAATCCTTAGTTTGAAAGTAGGATTTCATGAAATGAAATAATATTCCTATTTATCAATGGTATCACACCTTCCATGACTAAAGCTACTACCAAATTCATAAAATTTACTGCAAAAGAACTCAGTGATTAAGAAAATGAGTTATTGAAATGATATGAGTCAAAATGCAAATTATTGTGATGAACATAAATTTAGCAGTTGTTGTCATATAAGAAATTCATAAAGCCAGACAGTTACCAACTATACATTTTTGGCTCTATCCAAAGTTGGCATTATAACTAAATTTTACCTCATTAATTTTAAGCTATTAAATATGCACTGTCTGAATAATATACTTTTATAAAATTATTTCCTTGAAAGGAAAAAATACTGGAATTAGTTTTCCTATTAAAAATGATCTCCATGAATGTAATTATGCAATGACATAAAGTCCCTTTCTAATTTTCTCCACCAGCTCTCTAGGCAGATGGTTTTAGAAGTTAGTAGTTTCTCATTTTCCCCATCAGCTATGGGAATAAATATATCAATAAAATAAATCTTCTTCATGAGAAAAAGATAAAACTTAGAAAAACATTAAACAAAATACAGAATTCACTCCTAGATGATTTTTGCTTCTACTATTTTAATAAGTACTATCTGATGAGAAGTTGGGAAGCATGATATAATTGTGTAGGCATATAAATTACTGCTTCAAAATTAGCCCAGTGTAAGAAGCAATATTTGCCAAGAGCTGGTGGCTCATACCTACAATCCTTGGTAATGAGGAGGCTAAGATCTGAGGAATAGTGGTTCAAAGCCAGCGTAGGCAGGGCAGTCCATGAGACACTTATCTTTAATTGACCACCAGAAAACCAGAAGTGGAGCTCTGGCTCAAAGTGGTAGAACAGTAGCCTTGAGCACAAAAGCTCAGGAACAATGCCCAGTCCCTGAGTTCAAGCCCCATGTCTGACAGAAATAAAAAGAGAAAGAGGGAGAGAGAGAAGCAATATGTTCATCAGAAATATAACTGAATCTGGCTAGAAGTTAATGATATGTTAGAATTATAAAGGGTTTGATATGAGGTTTAGCTAAAGTGGTAAAATTAAAGAAAATAAAGTAAAATTTACCTCTCCTTAAGTGTTTTCTGAAACATATAATGGTAAACACTCTTAAGATTTCCATATCAAATTTCATATCAAATTTCCATAAACCCCACAATGGAAGAAAGAAGAGATGAATCAGGCATAATAATACTTGCCTAAGATTTCTGTAAGTTCAGGATAACCTCCTTCTACCTTTAATTAGAATGTGATATCGAAAATGCTTGAACCCAGAGACTGAGCCACTGTCCCTGAGCTTTTTGGCTCAAGACTAGCCTCTACCACTTGAACCACAGCTCAACTTCCAGCTCTTTTGGTGGTAGAGACATTTTTGGAGAGAAGAATCTCACAGAGTTTCTGCCCAGGCTGGCTTCAAACCATGATCTTCAGATCTCAGCCTCCTCAGTAGCTAGGATTACAGGCATGAGCCATTGGAACCCATCAAAACATGTTTTTTTTTTAAATGTATGAGAATTTGAACACCAAAATAAATGACAATTTAGTATGCTCATCTTAAAAATCACTATTTTTCAAAATAAAAAGAACTGTTTAGTCTAATTTTAAGTCAAAAGAACAAAATAAAATAAGACCAGGAGAAAAGAAAAGCAATGTCTAGTGTTCTATCATAAAAATGTATATTATATTATCAAGAATAAATATAAATTGAAGAAAAAGATGAAAAACAAAAGTTAAAGTAAAATGATATCACTTTCCTAAAGGCAAACCTTATCTAACAGTCTTGATAAGAACCATCACATCCACTTTTTTATACAACAAATGTATACATTTTGAAAAAGATATACAATTGATAATGTTGACATAAAGTCTTATTGTAAAGAGTTCACAAGCAATATAAATATTGCCAGTGGAAAAGAAAAAAATAAGTCAATTAATGTTTCAAAAGAAAGGACTTGTTTTTAAATTTTGATTTGGAGGTTAGATAGGAATGTGTATTTTCCAGAGTGAGAAGTTGCAGAAAAACAGAGAAAAGATCTTGTGTGTGTTTGTGTGTGTGTGTGTGTGTGTGTGTGTGTGTGTGTGTGTGTGTGTGTGTGTGTAGATTAGTCACTAAAAACTAAAGAGCTCCAAGGTACTTATTCAAGCTTCACCACATAATTATTACCATGGTTCTCAAATCCCTGTGAATATCAACCCTGGAAGGTTTGTTAAACAGGAACACAGGGTCCCATCTCCAGAGATTGTGGATCAGTGGGCCTGGATTGGACTGTGAGAATTTGCATTTCTAACGTGCTCCCGAAGGATTCCTTCTGTAGCTGGCCCAAGGACCATACTGGGAGAATTATTAGATTTGAAAACTAGAGAGTAATGAAAGGACCATTTCTCTGAAAAGCAGTCATAGTCAAACACACACACACACACACACACACACACACACACACACACACACCAGTTCAAGTTACTGAAATTTCCATTTAAGCTTCCTGAAACAATGAAGTTAGAGACTGAATTAGAAGATTAGAAGCATTCTTTGTTTAGGGAATAAACTCCTAAGAGAAATACCTTCTTGAAAAAAAAAGTTCCCCATCAGTGACCTAAGCCCATGTGATTCAGAAGAAAAAGACCCCCAGGAGACTTGATGCTAGACTGAGAATGACATGGATAAGGAAAGGTCAAAAGCAAACTGTCCCAATGGCTCATTAGTAGATAAATATTTGAGGAAAATTTTGAGATATCTATTTTTAGGGAAATAGCATCAAGAAGATGATAAATACTATGTATGCTTCCTAAAGAATAGATCGGATGGACCTTCGTGCCCAGAGCACATTGTCTGTACAGGACACTGTATGAATGTTTTATGATCAACCATCAAATGCAAATTGTAGTTCCTTGTCTAAAAACAAGAGAGGACTATACTGCTTTCCCTTAACTAACCTTCTTCACACAATCTCACATAAACACACAGGGTAGTTTTCTCTCTGCTCTTAAAAAATGAATCAGGGATGATTTCAGATTTTACTTTTCACTCAGAAAATGACATCAACAAGAGTGTATCCTTAGAATTAGACTAATCTGGAAGCTTCATTGCTAACAACTAAAAACCATGAAAAGAAATTCATGACCATTGATTCATCATGGCTAACTGAAGAACTCAGGGGTAAACTTGAAAACTGATCTGAACTTGCTGGGTTTGAGTAGCTTTTGAAAGAAAATGAAGTAATAAACTAGTGACACTATTGAGGACAGAGATGCTCCTGGATGTGGTGATGTAAAAAATCCCAACTTCTCAAGAGACAGAGGCAGGATGATCATGAGTTCAAGGCCATCCTGGGTAAAGTTAGTAAAACCTAGCTCAAAAAGAAAAAGAAAAAAAAAAAACAAGCAAAAGGATTGGGAGGATACTCTCCCCACCCCAAAAAAAGACTTGGAACTGCTATCTTTTACAGTTATCATGCTAAAGTTGATAAGAAATGTACTCATTACTTTGCTCATGTAATTGTAACCCCTCTGCATGTATTTTCACAATAAAAAAACTTATTAATAAAAAAAAAGTTGGTAAGTACTTAAGGCAGGATTAAGGGAAAGTAAATAAAAGAAATATTTTCTTAATTAGTGATTGATTTTCCTTGCCAAACAATGCATCTATTTATGTAATGTAACTTAGGCTAAATGCAGGTTCTTAGACTTCTTTGCAGTAAGACCTCAGTATTTTATTTGTTATGTATACAACATGTTGGTCTCCCAGACCTTAAGTGAGCATGCAAATAATCATTTGATTGTTCAAGCACGTAATTCCTTCCACAGCCCCTGGACAAAACATACAGAGTTAAAAAAAGCCTTTCAAAATTAATTTCCATATAAATTCCTTTTTTTAATGTGGCAGACTATTATAAATGTCATCTATATATGTATGTATGCATATATGTATACATGTATATATTTCTGTCGAGGTTGTCTTGTCTGAAGATTGGGTTCATAACTAAGTGATCATATAAATTATAAGGAAAAATCAATTTATTAGAAAGAGAAGGATCAATAAGATGTTTTTATAGATGTGTTTTCAAATTAAATTATCATTAAGATAAAAACATGTATTTCAAGGAAACTGTTCATCCACATTCTGAACAGCTTTATATTGCAAGCATTTCTATTCAAAGATAATTTATATTTATAAGATACAGAAAGCTGAGCATGGCTGAAGACTGATAAAGAAAAAAAAAAAAACAAGAAGCTTCATTGTATCAAATAGCATTTACAGGATTGGAAGGATGCTGGGAACCTATGAAATATACCTATTATGGTCTTGGATTAAGACCTTAGAATAAGACAGTCATAGCATGTAAAAAATAATACTCTTAATTAAACGAATACTTCTTTAAAAACCTATTCCACAGGTATGTTGTAATGGAATTCTCTATGACTCCCGACCTGGATACCACTGTTGTGAAGAAAAGTATATCCCATTTGTTCTGAATTCGACTGGAATTTGTTGTGGTGGCCGAATTCGAGAGGTGCAGCCAAATCATCAATGTTGCTTTGGGTATTATGCTAAAATTCTTCCAGGTGAGGAATCTTCCTGGGATTATTCAATAATTTGGGGAACCTGATACCATAAAGAAATAACTCATCATTACATGCGTTCACATATCTCTCCAATAAAAGCTGAAGGACAATATACAGCCCAATAGCCCCTTGTGCACATTAGGGTCCCTGTCAACATGATTAACATATTTTAACATTTTTTTAAGGAATGTTCCAGACTTCTAAACTTTTGCATTCCTTGCGTTCCCAGTAATTATCAATCCTGGAAAAGCCACAGAGACTCTTTTTAAAATCCTATTTCCTAAGTTTAGTGTTGATGATTTCCTTAGATTCAGAAAAATGGACATGGAGAAAGAGAAGAAGACTAAGCATGTTTTTTGTTTTGTTGTGCTTTCAGTACTAGAAATTGAAATCCATACCTCTGTTTCCTGGGCACACCTCTAGCCCTTCTATGCCTTGGTTATTTTTAAAGACAGTCTTCCTTTGTGCCCAGGCCAATACCTGAAACACAATTCTCCTATTTCATGCTCCTGTTGGAGCTGGGATGACAGGGACAGAGCGCCACACCCAGCTTATCCCTTTAAAATGGAGGCTGAAGAAGTTTAATTACCTATGCCAACCTGGAATCACAATTCCCCCACTCTCAGCCTCCTAAGTAGCTAGGATTCAAGAGTGAGCCACCAGCACTGGCTAAAGGCTAAGCTTTTTTGCAGGTCTTAAGAAAGTTCAGTAGGGGCTGGGAATGTGGCTCAGTGGTAGAGCGCTTGCCTTGCGTGCATGAGGCCCTGGGTTCGATTCCTCGGCACCACATAAGCAGGAAAAAAAAAAAAAAAGCTGGAAGTGGCACTGTAGCTCACGTGGTAGAGCGCTAGCCTTGAGCTGAAGAGCTGAGGGACAGTGCCCAGGCCCAGAGTTCAGGCCCCACGACCGGACCCAAAAAAAAAAGAAAGTTCAGTAGTCTGAGATATTTAGTTTAATGTAAACTTGATGCTAACTATTGGGTTAACTTAGACATTAATTTTTAACTGTGCTTTACATTTCCATATAATATAATCCATCCATTAAATGTGAAATTAGTCCAGTATGTCTCTTCTCAAAACATCACAGTAGAAATGGAAAGTGAAGTAATTACATAGCATGTAAGTTTATGTATTCAAGACTGAAGACTTCTCTCTGATCATGTTTTTCCTCACAATTCATAGAATGGGGGCAGGGTGGCGGGGGGAAGGGAGAGAGGGGAGAAGCTATCATTATAGCAGTGCTCCAGCAAAAAAAAAAAAAAAAATCCTAATTGAATAACTCCTAACAATTTTTCAGGCAAGAAAATACATTGATCAACATAAGGATTTTGTGGAAGAGTGTTAATTTCTTTTTTTAATAAGCTTTTTTATTATGAAAATACCATACAATTACATGAGCAAGGTAATAAGTACATGTCTTATCAAGCATTGTTGCCTCCTCCTTTGTTTTCCCCCTACCATCCCTGCCCTCCCACCTCTACCACTACCCCCCCACCCCCCACCCCCACCAAAGTTGTAAAGTTCGTCTTTCAACATAGCATTTTGTACATCTCATTGTTGCAATGGGTCCACCTGTATCCCTATTTTAATAAACAATTAGATTTTTTCCCTTCCCTTCCCCAAATTATAAAAACATCAAATACAGTGAAAACAGGGGTTATACCGTGGGGGAGGGACATACAAAGCAACAAAACCATCACCTTATAAATACGTTAGAAACAATAGCAAGAAAGAAAAAAAAAACACTTGTGTCCTTATCTCGGGGTTCATTTCACTTAACACCATCTTATCTGGCCTTTTCGAGTGTTAACTTCTTATAGCTCACAGTGGTTAACATTTTGTCAACTACCATCAAACACTTTGCAGAATATATAATTTCAGAGCTTTCATCACAAGTTCTCATCTTGTCGTCCCTGCAAATAATTGCATTAAAAGCTGGAAGTGTAGAAATGAGGTGAACATCTCCTGGCATTTGGCTCTTACCATTAGTAGATGATATGAGACTTTTCTTGGCCTGACATACAACTAAATAATAATGTTTTTGATACACAAGTGAACCCTTGTTCTCTGGAACCATATAGAAAGAAAGCCAGGAACCGCAAAAGAAAAAACTTTGAATAAGGGATCGTTTATTTGGAAGTGAAAGAAAAGTCACCAAAGAGAATAGCAGAAACTCTCCATATGCAGAGTGGATAGAGGAGTGCTCTGAAGTTGCCTGGGAAGGCAATTGTTCTAGAACATGGCTCCTCCCATTTCTTCTCCCCTTGGCTTTGCTCTGATTCCTTATGCATGCCACTCCCTGGTTCTTTCCATTGGCTGAGTAGGCACCCAGACATTATGGCACAAAGGAGAATTTGAGCAAGAAGAATTTGGTATGACCATATAACCTGATGCTAAGCGAAATGAACCCCAAGATAGGGACACTAGAGGTTTTATCTTTGTTGCTGTTCTTCTTAATGTACTTATAATGTACTATGTGATTTTTTTGTTTCTTTTGTATGTTCTTCCCCCATGGTACAACCCCTGTTGTCACTGTATTTGATACTGGTGCCCTGCACCTTGTTTATAGATTTTTCTAATTTGGCGAGGAGAAGGGAAATAACAAAATGCTGAAATAAGGATCCAGGATGACCCATTGTAAGAAAGAGATGTACAAGACAGTTTGTTGAAAACGAACTTTACAACTTTACATGTGTGTGGGGGGGGGGAGGGAAGAGTTGGGGAAGGGGGAGGAGGAAAGGGATACTAGGGGAAATATAAAGGAGGGGGTAACAAAGCTCAATAGGAAATGGACTCATTACCTGGCTCATGTAACTGTAACCCCTCTGTGCAGTATTTTTACAATAAAAAACATATTTAAAGAAAAAAGAATTTGAGCAGAAGCCAAGGCACTATGGTAACAAGAAAGGCCATGATGGGTTCTGGTGTTATCAGCCACGTGTTAGATCCACCATTTTTTTAACCACCATCTAACAGCTCCCCTTTTCTCTCTCATTTTCATTTCTAAGCCACTTTAAAATTTTCAGTGTTAAAATTTCTAATAAAGTATGCTAACCTTGAAAACTCTGCAGACCCTGAAAATTAGTGAGGCATACTTAGGTACCTCTACTACTGCTTTGAACTCTAGGGACTTAGAACAAGAACCTACTCTCCTTCTGTGCTATTTCAGAATAAAATTTAACATCGTTCTCCCAAACATAAAAAGAAATTTTAAAGCCCATGGGATTTTTTTTCTTGACAGTATATAAACCTTTTAATTAGTATCTTTTAAAACAAGAGCTTTTTTCTTAATTTCCACACCATACATATATAAGATACATAAGGTTATGCAGCAAATATACATACCTCTACAAACTCCAATGAAAATCATTACATATTTATAGAACTCAGATCTAAAGCATTTTAATATTTGCCAAACTGTTGAATGTATATTATATTTTGACTCACTTGAAGCAGCTCATTTTTTCTCCCACAGAATTAAAGTATCTGCCATGAAGTGGAGAGAAAACAAAAATTAATGCAATCTTTTAGAATAGCCAATGTCAGTGTTCTGCTCCAATCATTTGTTTTCCACACTCATAAATGAGGAGATTCTGACTTCCATCTCCAGCCTGAGGTCTTCATTAGCTAGTTTAAGGCTGTTTACACCAAAGATGCATAGTGCCTCCACTTTTTCTAGGATCTAGACGTAATTAAAGTCTAATAATCAGTACCATCTCTGACTGAGATGGCTGTAGGCATTTTGATAATTATAGGTGAGTCTGAAATACTAGTTCATAAGGTTTCCATTTTTCTTTGTAGGACTTTCCTATGTAGCACCCCCATAACAAAGAGCAGCAGAGAAAAGTAAGCTCATTCTCCCCATTTCTTTTTATAAATATGCTAATGGCCCCAACTAAATGTTAATGTGGGTCATTCTTGGGTAAGAATAACAATTAACTGTTAGACCACATGGTAGCATTTAGAAGGAAAACATTTTCAAGTCTGGCCTGAAATAGATTCATTTTGAGAGGTTAATGAGAAGGTGACTGATCCTTCTATCTTATGTCTAATAGCCCTTTTTTGAAGAAAAAAAAATTCATTTTATTTTTCATTGATATAATCCACATCTTTTTCTAAGAAGGCTTTTTCTTCTGTCAGTAAATGAGTAAGTCTGAAAGATGCAGGGGCTTATGGTTAAAATATCTAAACCAGTTACTATTTGATATACTTAAAATAGCCTTGTAAGAAAAATAAATATTGCTTTCTTATTAGAGATATATATTGTATTCTTTTATCTCACTATTATCTAAAATGGAGTCTAATGATCTGATTCTACTGATTCTAGACTCCGTGACATATTATTATCAGAAAGTTCAGGACAACTTAACAACCTTAATCCTTGAATTTGTCAAAAGAAAAATTCAGGGAAGACGTGACCATAAGTAAAGATAATAGAAAAAAATAATGTGACAGAAAGCCAGGCGCCAGTGGCTCACACCTATAATCCTAGCTACTCAGGAGGCTGAGATCTGAGAATCATGGTTCAAAGCCAGCCTAGGCAGGAAAGTCTGTGAGACACTTATCTCCAATTAACTACCAAAAAACTGGAAGTAGCACTATGGCTCAAGTGCTAGAGTGCTTGCCTTGAGCTGAAGAGCTCAGGGACAGCTCCAGGCCCAGAGTTCAAGCCCCATGACTGGTAGTAATAATAATAATATGATAGAAAGCATGTGGCAAAGATATACCACAAGGAAACAGCACTTCAGCCCATCTCAGCCATCTTTGACTATGGTTGTCATTAGAACTTGGCTTTGGTAGTGAGAATTAGATGGCTTTCTGATTGAAGGGTCTTCTTTCTGATTCCTGTAAAATTGTGATGCCAAAGTGTCACTGTCCAATCTTTGTTTCCTCATTCATTTTTGTCTTTCTTATCTCCTCATTCTCTTGTAGTTCCTGGCCCCATTCTCTTGCCTGGCAAGTTTTGGTTTGTGGGTTTATCTACTTGCAATTTCAATAGGCCACAATTCTCTAATTGACTATTTTTCTACCAAATCTTATTGATATATTAAAGTTTTCCAGTGAGAGAACATCTCTAGCTGTGAGTTAAAATATGGCAACTATGCTTTAGATCAATCAGAAGACTCATCTGTCCCAGAAAAAGTACACACATATATATATACACATACATACATATATATATATATATATATATATATGAGAAAACAACTTATTGTGTATAATGAGCTCAGTTTTCCTTCCTTCATTGGCCATGGTCACTCATAATGGAAAAATTTCAACTTCTATTCTACTTATAGGTACCATATTATTAGGACATAGCCAATGTTGCCTAAGTTCACTTTGGTAGTTTGGAGGGAGGAGTGCACATACGTGCTCATAAGGGATATTTGTCCACAGTTTTATCATATTGCATTGGTCTGCTCATACTCTCAGACAACTCAGAGCTGAGTTAAGAAGTGTTCTCGGCTCTCCCACTTTCTAGAAGACTTTGATAAGTTTGGTGCTATTTTTCTTTCACTAGTAGAATTTACAATGGAAGGACCTGGACCAGAAATTTCCTTAGTTGGAAGTTTTAATAACTTGTTCAATAATGTTGTTAGTTATAGATCTGTTAAGATTTTCTATTTTTATATGATTTAGTCTTGGTAAGCTTGTATTTCTAGTAATTTGTCCAGCTAATGGGATAGATTTGGGGGCATGAATTTAAACAGGAAAGACCTCAGGGATAGCATCTAAGAGTTTTTCTTATACATTTTACAGTCTTTATATATGGATCCATCATTAAATTTTGTCCTCTATGTTTGTATCACTTTACTAAGCAACTCATCTTATTTTTACTAACAAAGCTGTAAGGGATTCAGATCTCCTAAGAAAATAAACTAATTAATAGGGTACAGCTGTCCAGGACTATCAATTTCTAAGGCAATCTCCAATTCTTCAGTAAATGTGTTTATTTTCTTAAGAAAGTTTGACAGGCCATTGATAGGTATAAAGGGGAAGTAGAGGAAAGAGAAAAGGAACAGTTGAAGATACATGAACAAGTAGAGAAACAGTCTTAAGAACAGTCTAGAGAGAAGTCAAGGATTTAGGAACAGAGAAGAAGCGAATCAAATTGAAAATTGAGTGGTGAGATCATGGAGAGGAGTGAAGTTTGGATTTTAGATCTGCTAATTTTTGTTAGTTTTTTCTAAAGTATTCTTAGAGGAGACCATCTTTAAAAGTTTCTCTATCTGTGTTTTCCCATCTTTTTAGAAGCTTCTCCAGGCCCTCTTTTGAAAAAGCTGAATGTTGACATCTGTAATATTTGAATCCTTTGATCTTAAGACATTAGTGAAATGTATTGCACAGAGCACAGAAAGCAACAATGTATCAAGTTGAACTAAGATTTTTTTTTTGTTGTGAAAATACTGTACATGAACTAAGATTGTTCACCTGTACTTACTTAATTGACCTTCCCATAAGTAGTATTTTGTTTGGTTAAAAGTATATAGTTGAGTTAAGAAAATTATAATCATAGGCAATATAAACTTAGTAATAGCCCATTTCTGGATGTAACACAGTTTCAAAACATTGTCCTAAACAAAACAGTGTTCCTACTTTCATTCAACAGTGTCATATAACTCATGTACTAGAGGAGGGAAAACAGCAACATAGCAGTCTTACCACTAAATTATGTTTGTGTGTGAGAGAGAGCAGACACATATTATACACTTATATCACAAAAATTTTAGAGCTATATTGAGATTTTGCATCTAATACGACAGCTCACGTTCAGTCTGTTGGCCTCTGCAGAGTAATTGTGGTAAAACTCAGTTGTAAGACAGAGCATACTCCTTGTAACACCCGTGATGGTCATTACTGTCCTAAACTGACAGGTGAAGTATGCTGCCCAGATGAAGAGCACCATCGGGTTTCCATTGGTATTGGTGATTCCTGCTGTGGCCGAATGCCCTACTCCTCCTCAGGAAACCAGATTTGCTGTGCGGGGAGGCTCCATGATGGCCATGGCCAGCAATGCTGCGGTGGACAGATAGTGAGACAAGATTTAGAATGCTGTGGTGGCCAAGAGGAGGGTGTGGTGTACAGTCCTCTCACAGGTAAGGGCCCTTGTGTACCGTTCAGGACATACAGAACCTGAGAAGCAGCGAAGATGGGAAAGAACGCTCTAGGTTTTACTCATATTGAATATCTTCAATGCAACAGTAAGGAACATACTGCATAAACCACCCAAATACCAGCTCCTATTTTTCTTCTATGTCTGATGAACATCTTAAGACATGTCAAAAGGCTTGGTGACAGTGTGGTATAGCCATCAAAAAAACAATAGAAAAACTAATCTAAAACACACTGCCAAATAAGTGCATTCATTCTGGCTCAAAATGATATTGCTGAGTAAACACAAATAATGTACAAAGTTATAAAGTGGCACTGTGATATGATTCTTTCACTTCTTTATTTACTTATTTTTTGTCAGTTGTGGGGCCTGAACTCTGGGCCTGGGCACTGTCCCTCAACTCTTCAGCTCAAGTCTAGTGTTCTACCACTTGAGCCACAGCACCACTTCCAGCTTTTTCTGATTATGTGGTGCTGAGGAATTGAACCCAGGGCCTCATGCATGCAAGGCAAGCACTCTACCACTAAGCCACCTTCCCAGCCCCCACTTCTTTATTGTTTTATAATTATGAAACTAACACATATATCAGCAGCAAGCATTATCATTGAATGAATGTTTTACAATCTCACAAGTGTTAACCTTATGCTTCTACATTACTACCAAAATTAATCTTTGCAAGCCTTACAAATAAATATTATTATATATTTGTATTTATAATATTATTATTATTTATTTGTATTTTTTAATGAAGAAAACACCCTTGGCTAGCATGAGTGAAGCCCTGGGTTTGCTTCCTAACACCACAAGAATAACAGTGAATAAAATGAAAATTAAAATGAAGATCTAAAACACCGACCTTAGAAATGTATCCCATATCAGTCAGTTGCCTTTAGACTCCTGCTTATAATCCTTTCTATTCTGTAAGCTGTATCTGGAGGATTGTGGTTTGAACCAGTCTGGACAGGTGGGGGGGAACGATGACTGCTAGACTTCATCTTCAAAGTAAGCAGCAAATAGCCAGGTAGCTGATGTGACTCAAGTGGTAGTGTGTCAGACAAGCAAGTATAAGGCCTTGAGTTCAAACACTTAAAAAAGCTAGTTAAATGTAGAGTATGGAAGGGTGTTGAAACTTGTACAATTGGGATGAGGTCTTTTATTTCAAAAATTGTATAAGCAAAACAAAATTTGAATGAATATTTTAATGAGAAAATTAATAACAAAAATGATGAGCCTAAAAATATTTTAGGGAATCTCACTAAGAGTAGTATGTTTTTATTGCATAATTCCTGTCATCCTTTTACCAGTTTTACCCCTAACTTGCTTTGCATGTACTTTGATTCTATCATATGATCTTGTTTCTTTTACTCTAATTAAGAGAGATCTCATCCCATATCATGACATATTTCTAATTCCAGTTACTTGGGAGACAGAGTCAGCCAGGCCCACTACCACCTACATGAGAAGAATAAATGGAAAGATCTTGGCCCAAACCAGCCTGGAAATAAACAGGGGTGGGGGGGGGGGATTATCTCAAAAAGCCAGTGGCTCACACCTGTAATCCTAGCGACTCAAGAGGTTGAGATCTGAGGATCACGGTTCAAAGCCAGCCCAGACCAGAAAGTCCGTGAGACTCTCATCTCCAATAAACCACCAGAAAACCGGAGGTGGCACTGTGGCTCAAGGGGTAGAGCACTCGCCTTGAGCTGAAGAGCTCAGGGAGAGCGCCCAAGCTCAGAGTTCAAGCCCCACGACCGATCAAAAAAAAAAAAGTAACGAGCAAAAATGCTTAGGAGAATAGCCCAAGTGGAAAGAACCTGTCTAGTAAGTGCAATGCCCTGAGTTCAAACTTTGCTACCAACAAAAAGGCGGGGGGGGGGGGGGGGGGGAAGGAGAGAATAATATTGAGCTAGAGATGTAGGTAGGTTATTGGTAAAGAACTTACCTAACATGTACAAGACACTGGGTTTGATCTCCAACACTACAAATAGATGGATAGTTAATTAACTAGGAGGGAGAGAAAACTAAAAGGTAATTCCATCTCTTCTGTTATATAATTATAACATTGTTACATTGTTTTTAAAAAGTCTCCATTGTTAACCATAATTGCTGTTTTAAAATTACTTCAACTTTGGAAAAACCTCAAACTCATTATTACAATGTTATGTATTTGCATTGAGATTAATGTCCAGCTTAGAAAAGCCTGTATTTTAGGGTCTTTCTGGGATTTCAGAGTATTTTAAATTTTCTGCACTGAACCTGATTTGCAGTAGACTTGTCTCAAATACCTGTCGAGTTGACATTATTGCCTGCATTCCATCAATATTTTTTCTACATGTCTGAATTTGAGTAACAGTCTACCCTAGATGTCACTATCCTATCTGCAAATTAACAAGAAGCATAACTTTTCCCAATATAGTTATGAATTACTTCTCCTCGTGAGTTGTATGATCAAATAATCAAATACATTGGTTCATCAATTCTAAGTCCATCATTTTCTTTTAATGGGCATGGTCTGAAATTAAGTTATAATCCCCTACTTGGTATCAGCATGATTTCAAATCCATTTTTCATTTTTCAAGCTTTTGTTTCATACTATATTAATTTTTGTATCTGATTTTTCTGTTTCCTTAAAACTTTCCTTATATGTCTCTGACCTCCAAGGCTGTAATTCCCCACACTCCATTCCTTTTTTTTTTTGGGTCCGGTCGTGGGGCCTGAACTCTGGGCCGGCGCTGTCCCTCAGCTCTTCAGCTCAAGGCTAGCGCTCTACCACTTGAGCCACAGTGCCACTTCTGGCTTTTTTTCGTTTTGCTTATGTGGTGCTGAGGAATCGAACCCAGGGCCTCAGGCATGCAAGGCAAGCGCTCTACCACTGAGCCACCTTCCCAGCCCCTCCATTCCTTTCCAAGTTGGAACTAGAATGACTTCTTCAAGGCTTAGCAATGTCTTTGGGGGAATCACTAAAGCCATTTTAAATATAGCTACTGAGCCCAAATTAAATATTTCTCAGGTGGAACTTCTTTTTTAGCTTTCCTCGTTTAATGTTAAAGTGCTCTTTTCAGTAATTTTTGTTAGAACTTTACATAGAACAACATGAGATCAATGACATTATTGAAATGATCGATTTAGATAATTATTACTGCATTGTGAATAACTTATATGTGATTTTAGAAGGGAAAAGTAACTATGGGAAGTAGTATAGAATGTATAGTTCACCTCATCAAGATGCTATATATGATGTCCTGCACTTAGACAGACAGAGAGCCTGGAGCCCCAATACTTACGAGTTGTCAGGTAGATTTGCCTTATACTTCATGAAGCTTCAGCTTCAAGATCTTTGCTAATTGTAGAGGAAGTAGCTAAATGAAGTAGAGAAGAAGATGCAAAAGTGTTGCCTCAACCTGAGCCTTGATGGCTCAACGCCATAAACTTTGCTGTGGAGGAGACAGTGCTATGAAGGTTCACAGTTCAAAGCCAGTCTAGGCAGAGAAATCTGTGAGACTTCAACCTCCAGAAAAGCCAGGAAAGACTGTGCTGGAAGGATGGCTCAAGTGGTAGAGCACCATGTGAGCAAGCCAGCAGACTAAGGGCAAGGTCCTTTTACCGCCACAGCAGAAGGAGGAGAAGGAAGGAGGAGGAGGAGGAGAAGGAGGAGGAGGAGGAGGAGGAAGAGGAGGAGGAGGAGGAGGAGGAGGAGGAGGAGGAGGAGGGAGAAGAAAGGTTGCTCTTTAATTTTATAATAGGCCAGAGATTTTAAGTGGCAGCAAAACATCTCATTTTGTTATCCTTGCTCATGTGTAGTTTTTTGTGGTTGTTTTTTTTGTTTTTGGGGGGGGGGGTTGTTTTTGTTTTTTGCCAGTTATGGGGCCTGGGCGCTGTCCCTCAGCTCTTCAGCTCAAGGCTAGTGCTCTACCACTTGAACCACAGCGCCACTTCTGGCTTTTTTCTTTTTGCTTATGAGGTGCTGAGGAATCGAACCCAATGCCTCATACATGCAAGGCAAGCACTCTACCACTGAGCCACCTTCCCAGCTCTGTAGTCTTTCTTTCTTTCTTTCTTTCTTTCGTGATTATGTTTAAAAGATCATTCTTGGTACTTTGTGAATAAAAAAAGTGGCAAAGATTCCATTTTTATCCTTAAAAACTTACCATCTAATTAAGGAGAAAAATTCCCACAAGGTTTTACAGCAGTCTAAATGAGGGATGAGGATGAATATATGCATATTTTGAAAAAGATGTTATTAGTGTGTATTGATCATATAAAATGATAAGTTTCATCATGACTTTTTTATACTTATTTAGGTCACATTCACCCCCTTTAATTCTCCCTGTCCCCCTGTTCTTGGATGCATTGACCCTTCCCAAGTATTCCCTACAATGCATGCATATTTTTAAGACTGAACAATGATTCCAGTCAATCAAGGTAAGCAAGAAAGCTAAATGTGGGTTCTGCCATTGTATTGGTAACTCTAACCATGTTTGGGATATGGACATAGCTTGAGCTAAAGTGTGAAATTGACCATCTACAAAACATACTCAAGTAGTAATGAGCACTGTGGTTTATAGATTGGGTAAGGAAATAGAGAAACTGATGAGAGAGGCAGGGCTTAACAAGCAAAAAGTTTTGAGCATTACTGATTACTCCTGGAAGAAGCAATGTGACCATATAAATACTGTGATTTAAATAGATTCGTTGAATTTCACAAATGTGGAAGGAGAAGGAAAAGGAAGTCAGAATACTGTTGAACCTATGCTAAGTATGGAATCAAGGTTCTTGTGTACTAGGACAGAGATTTTTAACCTTTTCCCCTTGATTATTTTGTGAAAGTTACAAGCTCTCACTTCAACAAAAGTACACAAAAACACACAACACTTTACCTGCAATTCTTACATCCTGAAAGTCCATCCATGGAACAAGTTCCATGTTTCTTCAATGATCAAACATTTCTGTGTGTTTGTGTGTGTGTGTGTGTGTGTGTGTGTGTGTGTGAGATTATATGTGCATAAGCTTTCATATATTCATTAGCTTTCTTTGATATTTTCATATATTTTTATACATTTTTTCCATTTTACAAATATGAAATTGTATGCATATGTGTGTATACACCAGTGGTGAGGTTTGAACTCAAGACCTCTTAATCTTGCTTAGCTTTCTTACTCACAGATGGTGCTGTAGCACTTGAGCCATAGCTCTACTTCCCAGGTTTTGTTGGTTAATTGGAGCTAAGAGACTCACAGACTTCTCTGCCTGAACTGGCGCAATCCTCAGATGGCAGGTATGATTTACTAGTGTCTGGCTCAAATATTTCTAAAATTGTAACATTCCTCAAATTGTAACATTCCTCAACTCTCATGAGCTGGAATTAGCTCTTGAGTTTCTTAACACTTTCTATGACTCTCCTAACTTGATAACAATGGTGGATTAAAAGAATATTTCTAGAGTGGAAGAGGTTCTAAATTTATTCTCATGACCTTCCGCCTGGTTTCACTGCAAACGTGTCCTACCTGTCTTTTCCCCTGTCTCTACTGTAGCTCCTTCCTGTCACCCCTAATGACTTTGACCTTGATGACCTTCCAGAATACCCATAGGGCCCTGTTTCTCTTCAACGTAGCCACACATTATACCTGCCACACAGGGTATAGATCTTCTAATACCTCTCCCTATGCCTGGTCTCTCCCAATGCCTGCCATTGTATGTCTGCCACAAGACCGGGCTGGCTCATAAAACCTCTTTATGTACTTTATTACTTAAACTTTTTTTTTATTTGCCTGCAGGAGCCCTTTAACAAAATCACATTGAATTGACTTTCTCACACCAAATCAAATCTCCCTGGTCCCAGTTCAGTTGTCTTTGTCAATATGTATTTTATAAATGGAGTGAATTAACAGATGCTCCTGGAACAGAAGTGCTGGGGTAGCGTTTATGTTTTTAGTGCTCTCTCTGGGCAGATGAGTTGTGTTGAAGTGTTATACAGGTATCTTGGGATGAAAGTCATGCTCATCATTTCAGTGCATATATATTCTTCACCATTTTCTTTGCATAGACCTGAAACCTCTTTATTCATTTTTTTTTTCCTTGTGCCTGCTTATATGGTATTTTTTTCAGCTATGTCATTAATCTTGGGTTGGAACTTATACACACCTTAGAATTAACTATCACAATGAAAGTGTCACTATCTTCAAAGTGGACAGGATTTTCTGTTAGCCACAGAGGACCGCTCACTAATACATGTCTTGGCAAATCGATTTCTAATTTCTATTAACAAAAATGTTTTTCTGTGAAGCTTTTTAAATTTGAAACACTAGATTGACATTGTTTTAGAATAGAGAGTTGTGTTTCCATAGCCTGGACCCGGACTTTGGGAGCATGAGTAGCTATCACCATTATAATGGATGTTTCATAGGATGCAAAATGGAACCTTTGCAAAGAGGAAACAATAAACACAGAAACCTATGGCATAAGAGTGATATGGAAGAAATATTACCTATAATATTTCCATATAGAAAGTGAAATTTTTAAATGGAAAATGTATGAATGCTATAAACAATATGGCAATGCTTGGGGGCTCATGGTACTTCATCCCTTCTTTCTCTGAGAGCCATCTACTGGTTAAGACAAGTATGATTTCTTCACCTTCAGACTCACTGATTTTATGTTTATCCTATGAATTACTAATAGCAAACCCTTTCTTTCAGTTTTCCTGGCCTGTGAAAATCCTTTGGCTTAAAATAAGATTCTCCGACCAATTCCTGAGTTCTGTTATGATTTGCCATATTCCAAGACTGGCTTTTTCTATTGCATTCTAGTCATCTCAAAGCCATGATTCTACATTCTTGGTCTTCTCTTAGAATAATGGAATGCCAGTTCTCTAAATTAACTCTTTAGAAATTCATCAATGTTCATAAATGATTTCCTTTATGATCATAAAGAGTTAAAAAAAAGTATTGACACGCTATTTGAAGTATCAATAAAATTGTGATCTAAAAAAATCCTGCCCTCCCTTTTCTTACTTATATCCAATGCAATAGAAGCCACCCATTGGTTGTACGTATAGTTCAGAAAGGCAATATAGGTTAGCTGACCTGAAAATATAAACAGCTACAAGTTGGTATGGCCTATACAGTTTCAACAACATCTGCATCTTATTTAAAGGGACTCTCTACCTTTGTAAAATTTAATGAAGGACCTCTGCAAGAATGGCCCAATCTATCAATAATGTATGACCTGTTTTATTTTCTTTGGGCATATTTAAAACTGTGCATTGTGTGTGTGTGTGTGTGTGTGTGTGTGTGTGTGTGTGTGTGTGTGTGTCAAAGTTCAGAAGTCAAGTGCTACATGTGATAAATTAGGTAGAGGGTCAAAAGTTATTGCAATGCAGTTTGAGGAGATTGTCTGTCTCTGAATTTGCAGCTCATTCATGCTGAAGTGATGCACTCTGGGAATTACTACCAAACCCTGCTCTGCAACATCTGCTCTCCCTAAGTGAGTTAGTGCACGTCAGACATCTTTATGTCAGAATATCTCAGTGATGGATGCAGTCTTCAGAAAATGCTGCATAAAAATCTGGTGTGCCGTTCTGGCCATTAAGTGAAATTACTATTTAAATTAATGGCACTGTCACAGTTTATCTGTGCAAAGAATGAACGCTGATTAGGGTATTAAGTAATTAGCAATTTATCACACTGGAACAAGGTTGATAATAATTAAAGAAGTAATGGTTTACCAAAGAAACTAGAAAAGGAGTCACTTCTTGTTAGGTGAGTGAAATCTTAGGTGAAAATTTCTATTCAATAAAACAAAAGAAAGCATCTTTTCTTTTTTTTCCTAGTGTAAACACAGTTCATTATCAAAATTTTAGTTGACCTGTCAAAAGTCCCTCAGAGCGATCAGATGACTGATTAGGAGTCTGAATTAGGTCAATGTCTGCATTTTGATTTCATACTTACAGCATGGTGAAACCATGAAATAATTTGAGAGTAAAGGAGGAGAATGTATTCTGTTCCCTAAAAGGCCAGTTTTCAGATTTTGATTGCGCTTTAAAATAGAAACATGAATTGTTTTAAGAAAATTGCTAGAGAAAACAAAATGACAGTCAAGAATTCAAGGTTGTATTTAAATGTCTGATAAGAAGACAACAGGAAAATATCCAAACATTTTACTGTGCATTTTACTTTTATTTTACTTGGGTGAATATACATGTATGTGCATGCCTATATTATAGACTTTTGTACATGTACATACAAACATACACACATATATCTTTACCCCCTAACCAAAACTGTGTCAGCAATGAGAACCCTACTGTGTGAATTTTTTTTCAAAAAGGCTTCTTGGAGATGTTAAAATAACTATTAATAGAACACTATTTTTAAATCAATCACTGTGAAGAATTATCACATTTAGAACCACATGGCATGATTAAACTCTGTCATGATCAATGTATATCTTCCAATAATTTCTTTTAAATATTTGGAAATATTTTTAATGGAAAGATCAATAACAAGGCTTTCTGGAACCATATAAAGGCAAACCTTTTTCTTAACCAAATTAGTATCTACTTACTGATTAAAGAAAAGCATTTACAAACCCTTGAACTATTATTGGGGACAATATTCCACAATGTCTATGTTTGTACGGGACCAAATTAAACAATTGGGGACCCCAGAACACTCTGAAGTTCTTTATGTTATCAGTGGGACTAATAATAAATAAACAAAATTCTAATTAAAGTAAATCATTCATCCCATGATGTGGTACAGTAAGGCAGAAGCTCTAACAGGAAGGGATATGAAGTCAAGACACCTTCATTTCTAGCTTAATCTGATTCTGAAGTATTGTTTATTGATTTATGCATTCATATCCAAATTTCTGCTTGTTTTAATGCTGTATTTTAATTATGTGAATCTAAGCAATTAAATAAATTTTGGTGGGTTATAACTCAGATATATGTATCTTATTTTGTTTTTTGTGTGGTTTAGGGGGTTTTTTGTTTTTGTTTTTTTGTTGTTGTTCTTGGTGCCAGTGCTGGAGCTTGAACTCAGGGCCTAGCTTTGTCTTTTAGCTATTTTTAGCTATTTCACTCAAAGTTGGTCTTCTACCACCTAAGCCACACCTCTGCTTCCAGCTATTTAATGCTTAATGATAGATCAGAGTTTAATGGACTTTTCTGGCTGGGCTGGCTTTGAACCTTGATCCTTGAATCTTAGCTTCTTAGGTAGCTAGGATTACAGGTATGAGCCATCAACACCTAGCAGTTCCTGAATGCTTATCCAGATGTACAAACTGATGGACTTTCCAATGGTGCACCTAACCTCACAACCACATCCACTGCTAGACCTAGGACACAGAGAGAATCCAGAAAATTGTGGCTGGCTGGTATACCTGATCTGTGAACACACTCAGCTGCTTCTAGGTACTACATCCAAGACAAAGAGGAAGAAAGGCCTTCTTTGTTCCTAGCTTCTTGTCTACACCCTAGATAAGACAGGCAAAACCTAACAAGATTCCTAGGAGTTCTTTGTTGTTGTTGTTTTGTTTTTTGACATCTGGAAACCAGGCCACCTTCCTGGTTTCTTACCCCACAGTGCCTAGGTAACTTAGGCTCTCTTGTGAGTTTCTAGAGCTTTCGTTGAGTGTTTCTACAACATGATGTTATCATCCCAAAATGGGAAAGCAGTTTCTATGGCAGAAATCTAATCTTTTTTGTTTTTATGGAGCATGGGCAAAGCCTAGCCTGGCTGAATGATTTCTGAACAGTTCCTCTTGTGTGTTCTTTTCCTAATTAGTGTCTAGTGCTCCTGGTAAGAAGGACTCTCACTGCACCTTTAAATCACCTTGGTAGAGAAATGCTACCTTCAGTATGGCTGAAACTGCCTGAGTCTGACATTTTTATACCAAACTTTATAGCAGCCTCAGTTTTCTTCTCTTTTTTTATTTCATATTCATATATAACATTTTATTGTTGCAGGGATGTTCTGTTGTGGGCAGGATTATGTGAATATGTCAGATACCATATGCTGCTCAGCTTCCAGTGGTGAGTCTAAAGCACATGTTAAAAAGAATGACCCAGTGCCAGTAAAATGCTGTGAGACTGAACTTATTCCAAAGAGCCAGAGATGCTGTAACGGAGTTGGATATCATCCTTTGAAATATGTTTGCTCTGACAAGATTTCAACTGGAATGATGATGAAGGTAATTGATAGAAAACCTCTCAGAGGTGCTGATTTGACAATGGAAAGAGAAATACATTGTTCATAACTATTTTTCTAAAATAGGAATATAAAAACTCCTGTGTGCATTATTCATTTTCACATTACATCCATATTAATACCGAATGAGTCTGCTATGATTGATGTTATTGCAATGAATTCTAAAGGAATTAATAATGATTAGCTGTTCTCTGGGAAGCTTCACCCAGCACTTGAAATGAGCTGGGGATTGAAAGTCTGTGTGCTCAAAGGCCAGCACCGGGCATCATGGACAGCTGTATGGTATCATTTTATGACCCTCTTTAGTGCACAAACCCTAACCCTTCACCTACCTTTGAGAGACACCTGAGTCCCAGTCATTTCACTTACCTGTGTATGGTATTGCCTTTGGGACAGTGCAAGATGAGCAAGTACCTTTGTCAACAACGATCGTAAATAACCATGCATGTTTATACGCTATGATGATTCCCATCCAGCCATGTCATATTTGCAGGCATTAAAGTTATACCACAATCCCAGCAGCCTTGCATTTTAAGAAAAGAATGATGGGTATTTGAAAAACACCTTCTCATGCTCTGGAGTAACTTGTCCATATCAGGTGGCTCACACTGAATGTCTTCCTCACAGACAGAAGAAGGCCACTTGTGGAAGGAAGCAACCATCTGGTCCCTGCGCAGACATCCTTTAGTTGGATGTGTGAAATCATTCTTAGATATCGATCTTTGATTTCTTAGGACCCTGGCAAGCATTTTCTAGTAATGAGTGATTAAAATGACACATGAGTTTGGTTAAAAATTTTTTTAGGGAAGTAGTAATATTTCTCCACATTGAACCAGATAGTGTTTTCTAGGTTATGTTCAATCTATGAGTCATCATGTGGGCCCTCCCCAGGGACTTCCTCTTCTGCTCCAGGCTGAACTGCTTCTCTATAGGATTTCTACCCTCCTGGCCCAGGAGATGTTCCCTAAGCTGTCAAGTCCGGAATTTCTTCTACCTTTGTTTGTCTCTCTAGGTTCTCGACCTCGTTTCCCTTCTTTTAGAGAAGTATTTTCCTGGGTATAGATGTCCAGAAGGTAAATGTCTACAGAGCATAATATAGGAAATTATTTTTCTATCCTGTGCCCAGATTAAGTTTGGCTAGATAGGTAGTTCAAGGTTAAAAAAATCATTTTCATTTGTAATTTTGGAGCCATTTTTAATCAGTTTGGGGGCATCATTGATATTTAAATTCCTGTTTATTAATAGGCAACTCTGTTACTTATCCTCTGAAAACTGTTTATGATGCTTTATTTATCTTCTTTTTTTAATTTCATGAAATGTGCCTCTGCATGGGTATTATTATTATTGATTATTACTATTATTCATAATGATGTGCTTTGATGGACACATCTGGAGTTTAGGATTATTTTTTGATGATTTGTTTCTGGTCTTATCTCTGTTTTTATGTATTAGATGGGCATTGGTCTTCCTAAACTGATCTAAATTTTTCTTCTTTCTATTCCTTGTTATTGAGGTCATGACTGTCAATCTGGTGAGACATTTCCTGAATTTTGGCTTTCAACCTTTTTTTAATGTCAACTATTTAAAAAAAAAATATTTTAAGGGCTCTTTTCTTTTGGCAACTATGATTTATTCATGGCATTTTACTCTGTTTTTGCTCAATGCTAGTGTTGTACCATTTGAACCACAGCATCACCTCTGGTCTTCTGGTGGTTAATCAGAGATCAAAGTCACATGGACTTTCCTACCCAGGCTGGCTTTGAACCATGATTCTGAAGATCGCAGCCTCCTGAGTAGTTAGGATTACAGGTGTGAGCTACCAGCTCCTGGCTCTGGCATCTTACTCGAGTTTTCTTTCTGGAATATCTCTTTTTATGATCCTGAATGTATGAATTACGCATTGCTTTTTATTACTTATTTGCCTTATTTCTTCGATTGTCTCACTTGCGAATCTGATACTAGTTTACCTTTTTTTCCTTTTATCTTCTTTCTTTTTGCATTGCTTCTGCTGCCACAGAGTCTCTTTATTTTTTTTCATTTGGAAATTTCTTTCTGTTGGAGACTGACTGTAAGTTTGCTGAGCAGAGGCCTCGCCTATCTATCAATGGGGCACAGTCAGATAATCACGTCACCGTATAGTTTGTGTTTGTCAAAGAACCACATTGCCAGGAGCCCTCAACAAAGGTACTTAGCAATCCTTAATGCTCTGTCTCAGAAGTGGATACTATGCCCGTAGCTGCCAGTGTATGAGGAGTCCAAAAGGAAAGGAGTCTGCGGTTCCTGCTGTGTAAAATATAGGCTTGATATTCCCATTCACCATCTTCACTCTCATACCTGGCTTTCTATTTCTTTCCATTTGTTTTCTGAGCTTGACTCATTTTGAAGTATCTTGCCAAATGCAGCTAGTAGCAACACATACACACACACACACACACACACACAGCCCCCCCCCCCACCACACATACACAGTCCTAAAACTCTTATAACCTCATCCCTTGAAGCCATGAACTAAGTAGTTTCATGGCTCACCTAGACAGTAATTCCAGGGCACCAGTTACTTTTCCATGGCAATCCAGCACTCTCCAAGCTTCTCATCCTCTATTTCAATGTTTTTGTCACTCCTATCTAACTACCAAGTCAATGCCACCTGTTTTAGCATTTTGTTTTTGTTATTATGGATAAACTGCTGAGATTTTTTTTTAAATGCTCAAGTATGTAATGGATTTATAGAAAGAAATTTTTCCAGATTTATTGAGATGTAGTTAACAAATAAAATCATACGTATTTAAGGTATTCAACCTGAAGTAGATGCATATACTGGGAAATGATCACAATTAAACTATTTGGAATATCCATCATCACACATACTTATCATGTGTTGTTTTTGTTTTTGTTTTTGTTATGTGCTGATCCTGAAGCTTGAACTCTGGACCTGGGTGCTGTCCTTGGGCAATTTTTTGCTCAAAGATAGCACTCCACCATTTGAGACACAGGGCCACTTTTGGCTTTTTTCATGATTAATTGAAGAGTCTCACAGACTTTCCTACCCAAACTGGTTTCTAACCACAATCCTTAGATCTCACCCTCCTGAGTACCTAGGATTACAGGCATGAGCTACTGGTGCCCAGCATCCTGTATTTGTTTTCTTTTTCTGTTTTTTTTTTTTTTTAAGTTTTGTGGTTGCATATTTACAATGCTTAAGGTCTAGCTTCTTAATCATGTTGTAATGATTGTTTCATATTAGTGTGCATTAGGCAGATCCCTTCAAGCACAAACCTAACTCCTTTCCTTCTCGTGATATTTGACACTCAGTCCTCAGATCACAAGGGAAAGGGAAGGGCAGGGACATTTTCAGATACCTGGGTACCAGATCTAGAGTACATCCCTTTCTTTACTTTAGTCCTATCTAATCATGTGGCTCTTCTGATTGCAAATAGGCTTGACTAGCTAATGTTTCCCAGGAGGGTCTTAAAGGAAAAATGTGGATGTCTTTTTTTAGTACATGACCACTCTGTCTACCACATCCATTTTCCTACTTCTAAACATGTTTGAGCAGCCCTGTGTGTGCTGTTTCTCTTCCTATTTCTTCAGATTTCCTGTTGATTTTCTATACTTAAGTTATCCTTTTATTCTCATTTGGGAGGGCTTGTAAGAGGATGTGGAGATAAATATGCATGTTCAATTCACCACGTTTAAACCAAACTCTCAGTATATTTTTCATTAGCAGTATTACTTTGACTCCTTGGAGAGAATAGTTTACCAAATAGTTCACATAGAAATTGATTGATAGAGTTTAATAGTGAAAAACATTTGAAATCCAGTTTGATACTTCTAGAAAGCTAAGTCGATTTTTGCCTTATATAAATATTACCTGTATTTTGAGATGATTCAGCCTTTAATTTTCTCAGATTAGACCAGTTGTCAGTAATTATGAAAAAAAGTCCAGCAATTCACCAAAGAAAAGATTGGTAAATAAATATAAGTAAATATGATGACAACATATGAAAGATATAGATTGTCTAAAAGCAGAAAGTATCATTTCTTATGGATCCAACTTTTCTAACAACGTAGGAAGTACAGATAACAACGTGGAAGTACAGATTTCCAAGTATTATACTCTTCATTTTCTCCAAAATGCCATAAGCATTTTCAAAGTAACAACAACATAAAATAATGAGTATTATTTACTATTTGTAGAGCATTTACAAAGCTTGTTGGATCCAGTACACCTTCCTACTCATAAATTTTACTTGATTTCTCCCCTTTAAGCAGCTGATTCATTCAGGGTATAAGTGACTTGCCCAAATTCACAGTTCAGAATTCACAAAACTAGAATTTTAATTTTAAAAAAATCTCTGTGATTGCAGTGTAAAATCCTCTTCTTCCTCTCTGCCCGTTCTTACCACTGACAGGAAACAGAAGAGTGTGGGATCCTCTGCCCGGTGTCAATGAAAGCCACAGCATTCTGTGGCCAGTGTGACTTCAACTCTACCAGCCATGTTTGTGCTGTGACAAGAGGACCTCGCAGTTCCCCAGGGAAGACATCATCTGAAGAATTATGTTCATCTGCTGAGGAGACTGTTCATTCTGGAAGTGTAGATACATACTCCTTCACAGGTGACAGAATCCAGTGGTCTCTCATGGCTGGGCTAGGGAAGGCGAGTGAAAAACCACTGCAGAATGCTGACTAAGTTCATTCTTCCATCATCCTATCTTAACCTGTTATAAGTTAATTCCATCATACTTTAGGACTGGCTAGTTACAACGTATTTATAAGCATAGTCTGTTTTTGTAGTTAACAAAAATTTTAATTGTTGTAAAGTCTAACTTTAATCAAGGCTGGATCTTACTTGAAATTAAACTTATAGACAGTAAGACATCAGAGACACAGGTTGGTTAACTGATATATTGAGTTAAGTTAGAATGAATATTCCTTCTAAAACAAAGTTTGAATGCACTCATAATTTGCATTGAGTTCAGAGAATGGAGAATGCTACATTTGCAGGCAGAAAGCAAGACAGATCAATGTCAGATTACTGTAAGACCTAGCAGCATTGCTCTGAGATGTAGCTGAACTCAAGCCCAGTATTTACCCAACATGGTCAAGTCTTCTTTGGAACAATAATCTTCATATGTAATTGCAAATAGTACTTTCTAAGCATTCTACTGGATTAGTCCAAAATAATGATTCACCATATAGGTCCAACTGAGTGAAAAACATTATAAAGTTTTAGATTACATCTTAATAATTCTCATGTCTTATTTTTATTATTTTATAATTATTGTATAATGTTTATTATTTGTCCATTTGCATAAGTCCCTACAGAATGTGTTTCTCAGGGTTTTTTTGGTTGTTGTTGTTTATCATTTGTATTTATGTGTTTGTGATTTGTCAGGTAGAGCCAAGTAGAATTTATTTAAGTGACATAATTCAAGAAAACTATCATTAAATAAATGAAACAATGCTTTATTCTATCACCAATCATCACACTGCCTGACTCCACCAATGGAGTGGAGGAATGAAAAAATCCCAGGATACTATGATCAGAGTGAGAAGACTGAAAAAGGAAGAAAGAGTAGAAATAAGGTTGATCAAACATTTAGTCCCCGGTATTGTGCTAGGTATTTCAAATCCTTAGCTTGGTTATCCACTGAGCAATGATCTAAGTATGATCATTTAGCAGATGAGAAAATTGAGTGTCAGATCTATAAAAGGAGATTGCTGTGGTAAGGAAACAGATTCCCATCATGTTATCCTCAAAAAGAACAGATCTGGAAGACTATACACAGTACAACACAAATACAGCTTGTAAAGTTGAAAGTCACACCAGCCACAGTTTGCTGTGACTTTACAGATGTTGGACAAAAAAAAAAAAAAAAAAAGATACCACAGCCTTTGGTTTCCTGTAGGAGGAAGGACAGTTAGAGAGGGAAAGGAAGAAGGAAGGATTTTAAAATTTCCTCTAGGCCAGGTGCTGGTAGCTCATGCCTGTAATCCTACATACTCAGGAGACTGAGATCTGAGTATCTTGGTTCAAACCTGTCCAGGAAGGAAAGTCCATAAGACTCTTACCTCAAATTGACCACCAGAAAACTGCAAGTGGAGCTTAAAGTGATAGAGTACTAGCCTTGAGTGAAAGAGCTCAGGGAAAGCACCTAGGCCTGCGTTCAAGTCCCACAACTGATTAAAAAAATAGAATAAAATTAAAATTTCTTCTAGACCTATTCAAGACAGATTTTGATATCTTGCAAATGAAGACTTTCTTTCACCAGCTTGATTGAAAATCTCAATACATACTGAAGAGAAATTACAGATTTGAATACAATAGAGAATAGCTAGTTTGAAGGGAATTTGAGCCTTAAGAATTTATTTTTAAATGTTTATAAGATTTTGGTATTGATATTTTGGGGGCAGTACTGGAATTTGAACTCTGAGCATTATGCTTATAAGGCAAAATATTCTACCACTTGAGCCATCCTTCTAGCCTTGTTATTAATATCTTGATAGTAGTTTTAAAAAATACAGAGGGCTGGGAAGGTGGCTCAGTGGTAGAGTGCTTGCTTCGCATGCATGAGGCCCTGGATTCGATTCCTCTGCACCACATAAGCAGAAAAAGTTGGAAGTGGCACTGTGGCTCAAGTGGTAGAGCGCTAGCCTTGAGCTGAAGAGCTAAGGGACAGTACCCAGGCCCAGAGTTCAGGCCCCACGACTGACAAAAAAAAAGATAAGAAAACTTAATGGTCTATTTCCTACCACTGCAGATGTGAACCTGGAGCCATACACAATATATGAATACAGAGTTTCTGCCTGGAACAGCTATGGAAGCGGGTTCAGCAGACCCATTCGTGCCCGCACCAAGGAAGATGTCCCTCAAGGAGTAAGAGCCCCTAGATGGAGCAAAATGGGTGATCTTGAAGATGCAATTGTCCTAAACTGGAAGAAACCCATACAACCAAATGGTATTAAGTTTACTCTCAAAACAGGAAATCATCTGACCTTAAATCAATCATGAAATTGAAATAAGTATAATTTTCATTACCTTGGCATTCATCTAACCACTAGATCAGTATGACAGATAAGGGAAACTACTTTGTGCCAAGTAATTGTTCACATTGTAGTATACTGGGCTCTTCACTCATTCTAATTAAAAGAATAATTAAAACGTCCCTGAAACCATCCTATGTCCCACCCATTATTCTTATTTTTTTAATTATCTAAGTAGTTGTACAAAGGAAGCTTCCATGTATTAGATCAGTTTATGAGTTCAAAGCATTTTGATGGGTGTCACCTCTTCCATTGTTCCCCTTACCTCTCCCACCCCCATCCTTTCCATTTTCACATGTGTACATTAAATATTTGCCCATCCTTCCTCTCTCCATTCATCTGCCTCTAATTTCCTTCACCTCCTCCCAAACAACACATGTCTCAGATTCCTGGTATTCATCTTGTTCAACTATGAATTTTTATTTTTGGTCGGTCGTGGGGCTTGAACTCTGGGCTTGGGCGCTGTCCCTACAATCTTCAGCTCAAGGTGAGCACTCTACCGCTTAAGCCACAGCACCACTTCCAGTTTTTTCTAGTGGTTTATTGGAGATAAGGCTTTTATTTTTGCTCAAAGCTCACAGTCTACCACTTGAGCCACAGCTTCACTTCTGACTGGTTAATTGGAGATAAGAGGTTCCTGTCCTGGCTGGCTTTGAACCTAGATCTTCAGATCTCAGCCTCCTGAGTGAGGGACTTATCCTGGCCACATAACCCCAGGTGCATCAGGAAATATCTGGCCCTGGGTAAAGCATTCCGTTCCGGGAAGAGTCTCACGGACTTTCCTGCCCAGGTTGGCTTTGAACCGTAATCCTCAGATCTCAGCCTCCTGAGTAGCTAGGATTACAGGCATGAGCCACTGGTGCCTGGTTGAGTTTGTTGTTTGAAGGAGGTGACCCTGGTCTAGTAATCCATGCCCCATTGAGTGATACACAAGAAAGGCAAAAAACATTTCAATGTTGGAAGTAAATGCGCATGATAGTAAAGAGGAAATAAACTCAAATGGATCCAATTACTTAAGTCAGGAACTCGTCTTCTCCATGATAGTACAATTAAGAACCACTTGAGCATAGCAATATAATAACAAATTAAAAGTGAAAATGTGATAATATCTCATTTCTTCAGAGCACTGAGAGATGTAAGTTATTTTCAAATAACTTATGATACTCAAATACAGATATTTCTCTCTCTCTCTTTTAGGTCCTATCATATACTATAGCCTTCTCCGAAATGGGATTGAACGCTTTCGGGGAACATCATTGAGTTTCTCTGATACAAAGGGAATTCAACCATTCCAGGAATATTCATACCAGCTAAAGGCTTGCACAGTTGCTGGCTGTACCAGCAGTAGCAAGGTAAGGGAAATGTGTCTGCATTCTGCGATGGGAAGTCTGCTGAACCTTGGGGATAAAGGAAGGAGACAGAGGGCTATGTGAACAACTAGGTTATGAAATGGTTTTTGTTTCAATGACAGAAAGCAATGCTCCCTCAAAGAGGTATTAAATGTCCCTGTGTTGCCTTACATTGGTACTAATACTTATGCCCAATAGGAGTCCTTCTTACAAGGGAAAATTGTCAAACACGGTGTGTGTGTGTGTGTGTGTGTGTGTGTGTGTGGTGAGTGTGTGTGCTTCCTGTGCATAGTACTGCAGCCTAAACTGAGAGAATGAGTTCTGTCCCTTAGAATATCCCCACCCCTCAGTCATGGGTCTTGAGCTCCATGCCTGGGCACTGTCCCTGAGCTTTTCTGCTCAAGGCTAGTGCTCTATGACTTTGAGCCACAGTGCTACTTGTGGTTTTCTGGTAGTCAACTGGAGAAAAGAGTCTCATGGCCTTTCCTGCCCTGGCTGTCTTTGAACCATGATCCTCAGGTCTCAGCCTCCTGAATAGCTAGGATTACAGGTGTGAGCCCCTTAGCATTTTTACTCAAGGCTGGTGCTCTACCACTTGAGCCAAAAACCCACCTCTGCACTTCTGCTGGTTCATTGGCACTAAGATTCTCATGGTCTTTCTGTTTGGGCTGGCTTTGAACTTTAATCCTCAGATCTCAGTCTCCTGAGTAGCTAGGATTACAGGCGTGAGCCACCTGTGACCAGCTCAAATACCAATGTCTTATTAATAAAATTAATAAATAAATAAAACCTGGCACCACTGACAACTTCTCTTTCTCACTCTTCTCCTACCAACTATTTTAGGTCATTGCTATTGTCCCAGACAACCCTAGGGTGAGGATTTTGAGGCTGATCCCAATGTGGCTGTGTTGAAAAGTAGCAGGACCTTTAAGAGACATTTATCATGAGGGAGTGCACTCATAGGGGGTGAATAGCCTCTTGTCCCCAGCAAGTGAGTTCTCACTCTCATAAGACTCGCTCCTTGCAGAGGAGGTAGGACAGAGAGATTGCCTCCTTGTCTCTAGTTTATTACACGAGCCCTCTCCCCTCCTCAAAGCAACATGGATCCCTTACTAGATGTAGTCTCCCAATCTAGGCTTTGCAGCTTCCAAAACAATGAACCAAAACTATCAGCCTCTTCTTTATAAGTGACTCCGTCATAGGTACTCTGCTATAGCCACAACAACAGAGAGAACAATAATGTTGGAAGAGTCCCTAATAAAAATCCTAAAACCATACTTCAGCTGAAAAGAAACTTATCTGCTCTTTTTAATTTTTCTATAGTACCCAGGATTGAACTCAAGAGCTTTTGTGCTTGCTAGGCAAGTATTCTACCTATCATTTTTCAGTTGAAAAGAAATGTATCTGCTCTTTTTAATTTTTTTTTTTACAGCACCCAGGATTGAACTCAGCTTTGTGCTTGCTAGGCAAGCAGTCTACCTAGAGCCACATCCCCAGCCCTCTTGCTTTTTGTGTTTTCAAATAGGGTCTCTTGCTAGCTTTTCCTAGGGTGGATTTGGATTACGATCCTCCTCCATCCATCTTTCAGATATCTGCATGACAGACTTAGGCTTCCACACCCAGACCAGTTGTCTGATGATAATAGACCTAAAAAGGTAAAAGAGCTTGGCATAGAAAAAAAAAACATGGCTTCAGGGTTTCTGCAGTGGCTTTGGCCAAAAATAATGAAGACCTAGATTCAAGTTCATGGGGTCAGAATGAAGGATATCACAAAGAAACGGCCAATAGCAGGGGACAAAATCTACAGTACTTGAAAGCCAACTGTATGTAGAAAAGCCAGCTACTGGTACCACATACTTGTAGTACCAGCTACTCAGGAGGCTGAGATGTGAGGACCAGCCTGCGCAGAAAAGTCAATGAGATTCTTAGTCCAATTAACCAGCAAAGGGCCCAAAGTAGAGGTATGTCTAGAGTGGTAGAGTGCCAGCCTGAACAAAAAAGCCAGGAGGGAGCATCAGTTCCTGAAGTTAAGCACCAGTACACGCAAAAGGAAAAAGAAAAACAAAAAGAAAGCTGCACACAGAGAATTAAGAGGAAGGAGCCATAATTATTTTCAACCTATGTGGCTTGAATATTTTGAAGATAATAGTGCCTTTTTGAAAACAAATGAAAGTTTTTTTTAAAAAAGCAATGTATTAAGGAATAATCTCAGACTTTTAAAGTTTTCTAAATAATATTTAGAATAAAGGAGCAAGGAGTAAGATGGTAGAAGCAGATACTCTTTGGCACTTTAAGGATTAATGCCTCTTTAGATGCTAGGTTTTGCTAGAAAGAACTATGCGGGAAGTTGAAATGATAAGTTTAAATATGATTATTAAAGGAGACTCAAAAAAGGGCCCAGCATGGAAAACCTTAGGCAAGAAGTAAATGTAAAAGAAGGAATCTTGTATAAGAAATTAGAAAGAAAGAGAGAGAGAGAAAGAAAAAAGAAACAATTTAGGAGTAAAATAAATGAAGACCCATTTCTCAGAAGCCAATCCTGTCTGTGAGGGACTCCTGGGAGGGAATCCACACAGATTCCAACCCTATTGACTCTCTCTACATGTCTGTGACTACAAGAACAGCATCTTCACACATTTGCAAGAACCAAAGAAAACACTGCCAAACTCACAGGCTATTTTTGCAATTTTGATCAACAGAATCCGCCCTCCCCCAAAACAACTCCAAGCCTAGCCACCCCCCCCCCCCAAATAAGATAAATGGCAGCCAATTGGCTTCACCAAAAGTTAGGGTCCAAACAGTCCTTGAACAATTCCGTGCATTTTGCATAGATATGGCTGATGCCTACCAACTCTCCAAAAGAGAAATAAGGGTAAAATAAGTGAAATCAGAGTGAATTCCATGAATAAACAAAGCCAGAAAGTGGCAGTTTTTAATCCAAACCTCTATTTTGACATTATTGACTCTATCACTGGTTGGTTTTGCCTTTGCTGGCTTCTTACTTGGTACTTTTTCTTTTGAGAACATCCCCGCAAACACTATAAAATCATCTCAACTCAGGTGTCAGAAGAGGAAAGAGTATATAGGAAAAGATGTCCATTTATACTGTTCAAAGCATATTATATGCAAGCAAGTGCAGATGTA
Organism: Dipodomys spectabilis; assembly: GCF_019054845.1. Lineage (NCBI taxonomy): Eukaryota > Metazoa > Chordata > Mammalia > Rodentia > Heteromyidae > Dipodomys > Dipodomys spectabilis. Next base: position 16,876,122 of record NW_024870746.1, read on the forward strand.
GGTTTTGCTCCATATTTACTGGTGCTTAAAGTGTACAAAATCAGGCTGTTAAAATGCAAAGACACTGATAGGCCATATGGAAGAGAGTTATCAGGAGTTCTCTAGGAAGACAGTCTGCCAGCCAGATTTTACTTGTTTAAACTGAGGGCTGCACTCTGCCGTCAAAATTGTTGTTGAACCTGTTGTGATAAATGGTAGTCAGAGACTTATGGAATGTATTCAAGGTCAGATTTCATTGTTTAAATAGGCTGGGAGGGAAAAGAATAAAAATAGGGGATTGTTTCTCCAAGCCCTTGCTAATGATATGCCAGGCCAGACAACAACATTTTAAAACAAAAGTGACATCCTCATTGATCAGGATACCTAGTGTACGATTACAATAAATTGCTGTTTAATTCCTGTGTTTGCAGGTAGTTGCAGGTACTACCCAAGGCATTCCTGAGAGGGTCATGCCGCCAAGTATCACAGCCTCCAGTGCAGAGGCTTTGCATCTGAGCTGGAGGGTCCCCGCGCGGCCCAATGGTGTCATTAAAGAGTACCAGCTCCGGCAGGCCGGGAGAGGCCTCATCTACACTGATGCCACTGACAGGAGGCAGCATACGGTCACAGGTGAAAAAACTCACAACCTACCAGAGAAGGCTGTCACTGTGGCTGGGAGGGGGGGCAGAGCCTCCCAGGGGTGTGTGTTTGATATATGAGGTCACTTCGAAAGGACATGTTCCCTTGACATATGGTCAGGTCCCCACTTATCCATGCTAATAGAAGAGCCCACACTGGCAGCAATAAGCCACAACAGCAGATAACTTCAGAAATAATTTATATTTGGCTTTGATATGCATTATGTGTGGGAATTTTTTTTGGTTGCATCAGTAGTAAGTCTGTTTTTTTTTTTTTTTTTTCCCAAACAAACAGTATGAAGTCTTTTTCATTCCCCAAGGATATACCCTAGAGAATGGGACTTAGGAGAGCCCAAATGGACTGGAAGATAGCTAACAGGCTAGCATTCGTCTAGTTGCTGGAGAATCAACACACAGACCTGGCAAATGGGTTGTGACTGTTAACGTTAGCCATAATTAACAGTCATTGTATTGTTTTTATTATGTATTTGGACATTGTCTATTATAATTAGCCTTAAAGCTATAGTAAAAGGACAGTGTGAGCTTAAGTAATTGTTCATCATGATTACGAATTTAAAAAGCTAACATATTTGATGGCTGTTTCTTGAAATAAGATGCATTTCCTGACTAAACCAGTCTGCAGCAGCTTCTCTGTTATACCACACCGTCTTGCTTGTTTGGTGAGCATAGAGTTGGAACTCTGATATTTTAGTGTTCATTTTTTGCCATGGTATTTCTCCCCAGATTCAATTGCCAGCTGTGAGAAAAGAAAACTGGTCAACCTTGTCCCATGCTGTACTTCTTACTTGTAGAAAAATCCTTAACAAAATGTTTAGGAAGTAAATGAGTTTGTCTCAAATAACTCTTGCAAGTACTTACTATTCATTATCTAGTTCAGATTTTTTTTTTTGGCCAGTCCTGGGGCTTGAACTCAGGGCCTGGGCACTGTCTCTGAGCTACTTTTGCTCAAGGCTAGTGCTCTACCACTTGAGCCACAGCCCCACTTCTGGCTTTTACTGTTTAAGTGGTACTGAGGAATCAAACCCAGGACTTCATGTGTCTTAGGTAAGCACTCTACAACTAAGCCACAATCCCCAGGCCTATCTAGTTCAGGTCACATCAGGAACCACAGACAACATGTTATAAACTTACAGACCTCCTGAATGAATGAAGACCTTCTTTTACACCTTGCAGGATGTGTTAATAACACTAATAATTAAACCTACAAAGAAGTTCAGAAAGATCTAGAAAAAAATGTGCCTATTTTTTGTTTGTTTGTTTAAGGAGATTCAATCTACGATACACAGGTGGCTTGGGATGATTTTTTTTCTTAAATTCTGTAATTTTTCTGACAGGGAAACAAACATTCACTGACTTACTCTCCAATGGTTTTGCAAATGTGCCACCAGCCTGAGAAGATGCTTGATGCACATTTGCATATCGTTGCCTTGTGTTCCTTCGTCAGAGTCCTAAGTGACCAGAGACAATGGAAATGGGAAAATGCTTGACAAGTGATCAAATGATCCAACTGGTTTCTCTTTTTTTACCTCAATAGAAGTAAAAATAATCCCAAGTGAATAGCAAATCTTACCTAGCGTACCTTTACGTAGTGCTGTATCATTCTTTTTCAGTCACAGCTGACACTCTACCATGTGAGCCATGCCTTCCGTTCTGGCTTTTCACTGGTTAATTGGAAATAAAAGTCTTCTGCCCAGGCTGGTGTCTAACCTCTATCCTCAGAGCTCAGCCTTCTGTGTAGCTAAAATTACAGGCATAAACCAGTTCAAACATTTGTTAAAGTGTGACATTCCCTAACGCCTGCAAATCGAAATTAGCTCTAGAATTTCTTAGCACTTTCTGTAACTTTACCCACTCCAAGTACTTAGACTCCTGAGGACCTACGATGCTTTATTATTCATATATATATAGTTATTGTAAAGATACTGTACAGAGGGGTTACAGTTACATGAGCCAGGTAATGAGTCTATTTTCTATGGAGCATTGTTACACCCTCCTTTAATTTTCCCTACCATCTCTTTCCTCCCTACCTCCCCAACTCCTTCCTCCCCTCTCTCACCCCCTCCCACCTTCACCCTTCTCCCCATAAAGTTGGAAAGTTCGTTTTCAACATACTGTCTTGTACATCTCATTGTTACTATGTGATTTTTTCTTGTTTCTTTGTATGTTCTTCCCCCATGGTACAACCCTGTGGTCACTGTATTTGATTCCGGTGTTCTGCATCTTGTATATACATTTTTCTAATTTGGAGAGGGGAAGGGAAATAACAAAATGCTGAAATAAGGATACAGGATGACCCATTGTAACAATGAGATGTACAAGACAGTATGCTTTATTATTCTTTTTTATTTTTATACATTTTTATTGTAAATATACTGTACAGAGGGATTACAGTTACATGAGTAAGGTAATGAGTACTTTTCCTATTAAGCATTGTTGCCTTCTCCTTTGTTTTTCCCCTCCCATCTCTCCCTTCCCCACCTTCCTAATTACTCCCCACTACCCCCAAAGTTGTAAAGTTCACTTTCAACATAGTGTCATGTACATCTCATTGTTACAATGGGTCAACCTGTATCCCTATTTAAGTATTTTGTTTTAAGAACCATTTGCAGTTTAATTCATTTGATTCTCACCATATCCTCCCAAATAAAGGATGGCCTAATTAATACATTGAAAGATGAAGAAGAATGATTATATGTAGTGTATATGCCTGTAAGCCCAACTATTCAGAAGCTAGACATTTGGAAGATTGCGTTTGGGGGTCAAGCAGGGTCAAAAATAAAACTCAAAGTAAGACCTCCATCTGAACCAACAAATAGGGTGTGGTGGTGTGTATTGTAATCCCAGCTGTGTGGGAGTCATAGGGAGGAGGATCATAGCCCAAGACCAGCAAAAAATGTAATACTCTAAATAAAGAAAAAAAAGTAAAGGACAAAAAGGTCTGGGGTCATGGCTCAAATGGTAGAATACCCACTTAGTGAGCACAAAGTCCTGAATTCAAACTCTAGTACTACTAAATAAGAAGGAGAAGGAGGAAGACAAAGAAAAAGATGAAGAAGAAATGAAAAGAAGAAGAAAGTAAGAAAAGAAAACTGAACCGCTTAGGATGCCCATGGAACTTATTGCCTCCTCTAAGGAAATTTGAATAGTGTTAAACTATAATTACAATAATAGTCCACTGAGCACATTAAGAAAAAATATCACTGTTTGGAACATGCTCTAGGCAGCCAGGAAGATGGACAAGTAAAGATTACTCTGTGAATATGATATCTTGGATGCTACAATGGCAGGCTACGCAGGACACAGTGGTGGGAATCTGAAGAATGGTTTAAAAGGAAACAATAGAGTTTGTTCCAACACTGGAGTTCTGAAACCTGAGCTAAGACATATGAAGATTTTGTGTTGTAAAGATTCCACAATAAGCAGATCCAAAGCTCAAAACCATGTTTCATCTGGACTCTGGTTAATTAGATAGCACTGACCTTAAATTATCTATGCACTGGATTGCAGTTTTTACAAACCAGCCTTTATATGCTGGCAGACCAAATTCAATTATAATGTTCAAAACCACAAGATTGATCACCTCATTAATTATAAAATAATTGCAAATTTTTTCTTTACATTCCTTCACTTTCCCCGTCCCTTCCTTTCATTGTCATTTTTAATCAATATGTTCATGTCAGAGAGGAATTTACTTACACACACACACACACACACACACACACACACACACACAGAGAGATATCATCAACTCTTTCATCAGAATAAGCATTTGAAGATTCTTCTCCATACTTTTATGTTTCTTAAAAACATAAAGTGGAAAGAAAAAAAATCCGTTTGAAGCTATTTGATCATTCCCAGTGTTCTGTTTCACATACATTTAGAGAATCGTTCACTTGTACAATACAACCCTAAACAGCGGTTTCTTCGTTTTCTTCATTTCTTTTCTTCCTCCTTTCTTTTCTTTTTAGATGTGCCTCATTGAGCTCAGCTTTACCAAGTCACGGCTTCCCATCCACAGTTCCTCTGGGACAAGAATGGTGCTAGGCATGAGATTATCTAAATCCTTAATCTATATAATGTTACACATTTTATCTGCCAGGGAAAAATTCAGTTCCATGGTTAGCTGACTGACTAAGTACACGCCGGAAGTATTTTACGATGTGAACGACTCTTTTTATTGAGTTCATGGAATGAAGTAAAATAATCAAATTTATTTCCCATTCCATCTCCGATGTTTGATGAAAGAGCTGCCTGAAAAACCCCTCTAGGATAAATGTTTTGATTTTCTCATCATTTCCAAAACCTTGGCATTCCCTAAGCAACAGCACACTAATGAAGCTGTAGCCCATAGTCCTCCCAGAGCCTGAAAAATTCTAGGTCCAGAGGATGACAGCAGGGAAAGCCAGCACCTTGCTTCAGCCCCATTGTCTGCGTGCTTATTTTTAATTACCTCCAAGCTTTAGAAACATGATCCCTAAATGCTTTGTGGGAATAGTGGCTGAATGCACTCATCATGCGAAATCCATAAATTGCTTATAATCCTCTCAAGATGTTTTTTTTTTTTTAAAAAAAGCATTAAGTAATTGGAGACAGGAAGTCCTCAGTTAATTATTTAGAGGTGTTATCAATGCTTTAAGTAAACTGAAGCGTTTTCCCTATCTCACTGAGCCCCGTCCCCTTGGGGACAGGAAGAACAGCAGCCGTCATCTTCTCCTATTCGCTAATGCAAACAACGCTCGACAGCTTGTCAATAAAAGACCTTTTCGTATCATTTATTACTAAACACATCCTCCCACCCGTATAGAACAATCTGGATGTCAGCTCTGGCATTGTTTTGCTTTGGGTCACCATGACTTGATACCCCAGCCTTCTAATGTGAGCTTAAGGGTATGGAAGAAATGTAAAAGGATTAACTAAATTATTAAATCCACCAAGAAAATAACGGAATCCATCATGTCCTGTTTCGAAGCAAGCATGAGAAGGGCCTGGGTTTCTCTATCCCCAGGGAACTGTGTTTCCAAAATGATTAACCAAAAGTTGGTCATTGGTGCATTTGACTCAGAAGACGCGCCCGTTAAAATAGCAAAGAGAGACAATTCACCTTCCTTTCCATTCTCATAGAAGTTTGGAAAACGTTTTGTGCTAAATAACATAAACCCTCACAATACTGAGTGTAGGTAGCAGAAAGTGTAATGTTAATCTTGCAGTGAAACACAGCACTTTTAGAAGAACACGGCAACCATGCAATAATATGGGAATTCCTTAGTTAGTTAGTTTCCAGTACTAACATTTAAAACTCCCAGTACTAACATTTAAACTTAGAGCCTCAAGCTTTCTTGGTCTACTTGCTCAGTTGGTAAGCTATCACTTGAGCCAAGACTCCAAATTCAGCCTTTTGCTGACTGGAGGTTAAATCTTGAAGCTGTTTCTCCCTAGGCTGGCTTTGAACAGCCATCCTCTGAAAGGCCTCCTGAATAACAGGCCTTGCAGACATTAGCCACCATAGTGAGCCCTAGGATTTTACTTTTTGGTAACTGTACTCTGTGCTTCTATAGTCTATATTATATTATATATTTTATTATAATATAATATTATATATATTATATACATAATATATATGATATAATATAATATATATTATAATATAATATATCTATATTATTATAATAATATCTACTATAATAGCTTGTCTGTTCCTGTGATGATAAATAAATTTCCTTTAAAACAGAGAAAATAGTTTATTTTTCATAACAGTATCTAAGTGATTATAGCTCAGTAAGTTGTTGGGGGTTTTTAAAGAACAGTCAAAGACATATAATCTCAGACAGGACCACTTATATAGCTGACAAGAACACCATTGCCAAGGGAAAATTCAGGTGCCCTTTTTCAGAACGATTAAGAATGAAGGGATGGGAAGGGGAAACAAAGGAAGAGGCTACAATGCTTGATAAGACATGTACTCATTATCTTGCCCATGTAATTGTAACCCCCCAGTACAGTATTTTCTCAATTAAAAAAAAAAAAAAGAATTTCAGGATGGTAAAACCAGAGCACAGGACCTTAGGCTGCACAGAGTAATTGCAAACCTCTGAAGCTGTCCTCTGGCAATCAGGAGTTCTTGGCAATCTATTGCTTTAACTAAAACAGAGAGGAAGAAAACTCAGGTGGTATTCATATGCTCCAAACAGCACCAGGAATGTTTTCTGTAGTTGTAGGTAGTGCTCTGGATTGCATTCCCTTTCTTCCATCTAATGACTGACCACCAAACCCTGGACTGAGAAATCAGATATGATAATTGACTTTATTTTCATTTTCCCAAACCTGGAGAAAACTAACTCTATGTCTGGCTATTTGAAAAAAATTTAAACTATATATATATATATATATATATATATATATATATATATAAACATAGCACCAACTATTCATCTTCCTTTGTTCTAAACCTGCTACTAATGGGAATAATACTACAGTAAAAACTAATAATCAACAGCCACCTAGATACTACTATTTTAAGAAATGAAAACATTTGCCCTGAAATTCCAGATACCGGTTGTAGCCAGCCCCATTTCTCAGTGATATATGTGCGCATTTGAACACTGTCATAATTTGCTGTCACTGGTTTTGATTTTAGAGATGAAAGAAAGCTCTGCCTGAAGATGCAGAGCAGATCCTCCTTCTGCCACAAGAATGAATTATAAGGAAGAAAGCAATTTATTAAAATATTGCTACTACAGTCAAATGCCAGAACTTTTCCTTAGTTACTATCTGAAGGATAGTTGTAACACTGCTCTGTATTTGGAGACTATCAAAGAAATAGCTCATTTAAGAAGTGCCTCTTAGCCAGACACAGGCAAATCATGTCTAAAATTCCAGCTATTCAGGAGGCTGAGATATGAAAATCCTGGTTCAAAACCAGTCCAGACAGAAAAGCCCATGAGATGCTTATCTCTAATAAAGCACCAAAAAAGCCATCATTGGAGTTGTGGCTCAGGTAGTAGAGCATGAACCTTGATGAAAAAGCTAGAAGATAACACCCAGGCTTTGAGTTCAAGCCCTAGTACCAAGATACTAACATCCCCCCCAAAAAAGATGGATCTTGAGATGGATCTACACTCTATGAAGGAGAGGAGCCCAAGCTATGGCTAGAGTGTCACATGAAATATAGAATTAATGATCCAAATTAGCTTGGAACAAGTAATCCAAACAGAAAGCAATGACATTATCTCACTGGTTCTTATGATTTGGGACACTTCTTCTTGACATATCTGGCTCACAGGATATGTGAACCGAAGTCATAAAGCACCAATAGAGGAAATGGCTGTTCATGGAAGGACTCAATAGAATGGGCTGAATAGAATCAGATATCTCTGGGAATGGATGGTCCCATCCAAAAGCTGAGGACTATACTTAGCATGGCAACTACAGAAATAGTTTTTAGCCAGATGATATAAAAGCGTGCCATAATTTAAGATGTATCACAGATTTCTCTGAAGCAATTCCACGATGCCTTCGTGTGTCAGCTTTGAGAATCTAGATTGTCACTTGTAATCAGGTAAGTTACAGCAGATACCAGTCCTTGCTCTGTACATCACAGACAAGATTGCAGGTGGATGCTACAAGTTTCTGGTAATATCCGTGAGAAAAGATGCTCTGAAGGGCACTAATTAGTGAGGTCAACGACAAGTAAGGGCCAAAGATAATGTCAATATTACAGCAGAGGACCTAAAGAAAACTTTGTGAAGTAACTGGGACCTCTCATAGTAGAACTGATCACTAACCAGGCCTATCAAAGAACTCAGGGAGCCGGCGCCAGAGGCTCATGCCTGTAATCCTAGCTACTAAGGAGGCTGAGATCTGAGGAGCACAGTTCAAAGCCATCCCAGACAGATGAGATTCTTATCTCCAATAAACCACAAGAAAACCAGATGTGGTAGAGCACTAGCTTTGAGCTGAATTGCTGAAGGACAGCGCCTAGGCCAAGAATTCAAACCCTACAACCGAAATAAATAAATAAATAGAATGTCCAAAGAATTCAGGGGGTTACACTTTTTTAATTGTCACATAAAATCTGAATACTATGTGATATTTCAAATATATGTACATATTGTAAGAGTTTCAAGTGAAGGTAAACAGATGTCTCCTCAAATACTTATCATTGTATTGTAAAAATTTACCAAATCCTTTTGTGTGTGTGAGTGTGTGAGTGTGTGTGTGTGAGTGTGTGAGTGTGTGTGTGTGTGTGTGTGTGTATACACACACACACACAAGCTTATGGTTCTATCTTTGGCTTTGCTCAAGGCTATTGCTCAACCAGTTAAGTCGCATCTCCACTTCTGACTTTTTGGTGGTTAATTAGAGATAAAAAAAAAATCTCAGGGACATTTCCTGCCTAGGACATTTCCTACCATCTTCAAATATGAGGCTTTTGAGTTGAGTTGATAGGATTTCAAGGATGAGTCACTGGCACCTGGCTCACTTTTTTGAAATATACAGGACATTACATTTTCTGTAGTCACCTTACTATATAGGAGTATAGCAAAAACTCTAACTTAGTCCCCAGTGACAAACCTCTTAAATTTCATGTTCTTTAGGACTTCATTGTATTTTTTTAAAATAACGTGATGGGGTAGAATCATTGACTGAATGCTTTGAAATAGCACTTGCTGTCTGAAATTATAATGGACAAAGTGCCTTTTGCTGGCAATTTATCTGGAGATTAAAAATTAGAAGCAAGCTGTTCTTCATAGAGAGCATGAAATGTAACTTATACAGTCATGGGTTGCGTTTGCCAAATCATATTTTTATGGACCATAGGCAGACTTTTTCCTCATGCCTTTTTAACACACATTTACTCTTGAAGTGTAATTGTAATGTGTTTGGTTATATTATGCTTCTTTCCTTTAAAAGAGAACATGATTCCCTGTAGGGAAATTCAGGTAATTTGCAGCCACAGTTATCTTCACTGTACTGAAATGTTAAATGCTTGGCTCTTCTCCATGCGTTTGCCTTTCTCTACCCTACAACTGCTATTTCCTACTTGTCTAATTCGATCCTGAGCCCTTGAATGATGTTTTCTTTTCTCCTTTTACTCTTCGACTTCAGGATTAAGTTACAGTCAGAATGGTTCCTTTGAGACATCCTTTATTTCCCTCTTCTCATCCTGATCAATTCATGAGTAGTTTCCAATTGGGGTGCCCTTTTCACAGCCTGTTGCTAATAGTTCATAGATATCTCATTTTAAGGACTACCAATAGGGGCTTACTTAAAAACGACAGCATATTCCAGTTGAAATGTGTGGATCTTATTGAGTTTTACAGAGTCGTCTATATGAAAGGTCATTCGGTCCATGTAAATCTTCCCCGCCTGATAGCAGCTGCTGCTTTGCTGGAAGATTATTGAAACCCAGCCTATTGGTGATCTGATACTCATATGAGAAATATAAGAGTTTGGGCTGGGAAGGTAGCTCAGTGGTAGAGTACTCCCCTAACATGCATGAAGCTCTGGGTTCAATTCCTCAGCACCCCAGAAAAAGCAGGAAATAGCACTGTGGCTCAAGTTGTAGAGGGCTAGTCTTGTGTAAAAAAAGCTCAGGGACAGCCCCCCCAGGCCCTAAGTTCAAGTCCCAGGACTGGCAAAAAAGAAAAAAAGAAAAATATAAGAGCTAAACATGTAGACAAATAAAATAAGGGATTTAAATGCTGTTTTCCATAAGGTTAATCTGTGACCTAGTTTAAACAGTGTACACTATTATGCCCCTCATTTACAGATATAAATACTGAGGTACTTGAAGGCCAGAAAACTTGCCTCTGGCTATAGTTAATAAGTAGGTAATGATTAGAAGGCAAGCTGGCTTACTTTGAGATTCAGGTCTTCTAACAGCTCTGTGCTACTACTACGGTATTAGAACATGTTACTTGCAATAATGTTCAAAGCAAAATATTCAAATATATATTACACTTGGATTTGTATCTGTCTTACTAGAACTTTCGTTGGGCTTTGAGCTACTGATGTTATCACATATTATTCAGCTAGGCAGTTGGACCCAATTATTCTGGGTCACCTTTTTTACTCCAGCAGCACCAGTTTCAGTCCAGGTCTTGTACCTGACTTATCTGTGTGATCATACACAATTATCCCCAAACTCTCTGTAATCTCTTATATGAAAAAGGACTACATGCATCAGGCAGTGGTGTGGGCGTTCATTGATTGTGTTCCTGTCTGTGGAACAAAGCCTGCTAATGTTAGGCACTCAATAAACTTAGCTAGAGGTAACTTATGTGACTTTGTAACTAACTCCTTTGAAAATAAATGTAACTCTCATAAAGTACATTTAACATGTACAGTACAATGAAAAGAGAAGTAAAAGGAAAAATAGAGCAACCACCAAAAGCAACCTTGAGTTTTATTTTCTCTTTGTTCTTTATAGTTTTTGTATTGACTTCATGTTTGAACTAAGTCTTTCAAAGTATTTCTTTCATTGGAAATGCAGCTACAACCATACTTACAGTATACAACTAAATATACTGTATAATTAGGTAGAGCTATAAAATTGCAGTATGCAATTAATATTTGTCAATTAAAATACTATTTAAACCAGGTACCAGTGTCTCATGCCTATAATCCTGGCTACTCAGGAGGCTGAGATCTGAAGATCATGGCTCAAAGCTAGCTTGGGCAGAAAAACCCCAACTAATTAGTCTCCAACTGACCAGCAAAAATCTAGAAATGGAGATTGGTTCAAATGGTAGAATGTTAGCCCTGAGCAAAAATACTAAGGAAGATTGTGAGGCCTGAGTTCAAGCCCATACTGGCACGCACGTGTGCGTGTATACACATACACACATCACACACATCACACATCACACACATTTGTAACACTTTCTTTTTTAAGCAGTCTACTTAAAAAAAACAGGCATTTCTTTTTTTTTATTTTTTTTATTTTATTTTATTTGAGAACATACTGTACAGAGGGGTTACAATTACATGGGCAGGATAATGCATACATTTCTTACCAAGCATTGCAGCCTCCTCCTTTGTTTACCCTTCACCTCCCTTCCCAGCCTCCCCCCTCCCCCCCAACCAATCATACCCCCCCTCCCCCCACACACCGACATTGTAAAGCTCCTTTTTGACATGACATTTTGTACTTCTCATTGTTGCAACAGGTCCACCTGAATCCTTAAACGACTTGTTTGTCCCCATCTCCTTCACAAGTTATACTGACATCAAATATAGTGAAAGCAGGGGTTATACTGTGGGGGAGGGACATACAAAGCAACAAAGAAATAATCTTATAAATGCGTTAGAAACACATGCATGAAAGAAAAAAAACATTAAAATACATATTTAAGGGTTCGTTTTCCTAACATCACATTATCTGACCTTTTCCGCTTGACTCATACATATACTAGATATTGCAAATAAGGGAAACCATGGGACCTATGTTTCTTTGGGCCTGGCTTACTTCACTTAATATAATTTTTTCCAAGTTTTTCCATTTCCTAACAAATGGGGAAATGTCATTCTTTCTGATGGAGGCATAGAATTCCATTGTGTATATATACCACATTTTCTTGATCCACTCATCTACTGAGGGGCATGTGGGTTGGTTCCATATCTTAGCTATGGTAAATAATGCTGCAATAAACATAGTTGTGCTGGTAGCTTTAGTGTGGTCTTGTTTGTAAACATTGGGTAAATGCCCAAAAGTGGGATTGCTGGGTCATAGGGGAGTTCTATGTGAAGTCTTTTGAGGAACCTCCATACTGCTTTCCAAAGTGGTTGAACAAGTTTACATTCCCACCAACAATGAAGTAAGGTTCCTTTCTGTCCACATCCCCTCCAGCATCTGTTGTTGTTAGAGTTCTTGATTTTTGCCATTCTAACTGGAGTGAGGTGATATCTCAATGTTGTTTTGATTTGCATTTCTTTTATGGCTAGGGATGTTGAACATTTCTTCATGTGTCTATTGGCCATCCTTCTTTCTTCTTCAGAGAAAAAAACAGGCATTTCTGACCCATGAAAGTAAAAAGATAAACAGCTGTTGACGTTAATCTCCCAAATGATGTTTCCAGGGTACATGTTCTTTTCCTGAGCTCTGTGCCATTCTAAAGCTCTGTATGCTGAAAAAGGAACTCCTGACTCTTCAAGCAAAAGTTCTAACCCTCCATCTAAGTTTCCATTGATTGAATAATATCACATTTTCAGTTCAAAGCTGCCAACAGAGAAGAAGAATGTATCTCCCATCCTTCCCCCGTTCAGCATCTAGCCTCCTCTCTTTTTCTCACTTGCTCATTGGCTCTATTTTAACACAAAGCTCCTGCAAATAGCACAAGACCTTTGTTATACTTTCTGAATTTTGAGACCATCGTATTCTGTTACTTTATGTTTTATTAGCATGTATATATATATATATATATATATATATATCATTGAGGTGCCATGTGATATTTTAATACATACCTATCATGTGTATCGATCAAATTCAGATTCTTTTATCCCTCTTCTTCCTATCACCTGCTCAACCTCTAGTAATCCCAACAATGTTTGTCTTAACCTCCATGTAAGAGAATAAACATACATTCTCTTTCTATGCCTGGGTTATTTAACATATTACCAGAGCATAATATCCTAGGTTCTATCCATCTCTTTCCAGCAAATAACAGGGTTTGGGTTCTTCTTTATAGCTAAAAAACATTTTCAGTATCCATTCACTTATCAATGGACACTAAGGCTGATTTCATATCTTGACTATCATGAATAGTGTTTCTATAAACACACAAGTATAGATATCTCCTACAGACACACACACACACACACACACACACACACACACACAAATAGCTGGACACTATGGTCATCAACTTGATTTTAGTTTTATATTTTTAATTTTTTTCTTGTGAAAATACCATACAGAGGGGTTACAATTACATAGCAAGATAATGAGTACATTTCTTATCAAGCATTGTAGCCTCCTCCTTTGTTTCCTGTTCCCATACCTTCCCATCTTCCCCCCACCCCCACCCCACTTCCCCCTTTCCATCCCTCCCACCCCCCATCCCCACCCCCAGCCAAAGTTGTAAAGTTCATTTTTCAACATAATGTCCTGTACATCTCATTGTTGGAATGGGTCCACCTGTATCCCTATTTAAACAATTTGTTTTTTCCCTTCTCCTCCACAAAGTATACCAACATCAAATACAGTGAAAACAGGGGTTATACCTTGGGGGAGGGACATACAAAGCAACAAAGAAATAGTCTTATAAATGTGTTAAAAACAATGGCAAGAAAGTAAAAACATTTGAATCTTTATCTTGGGGTTCATTTCACCTAACATCAACTTATCTGACCACTTCTGCTTGTCTCAGACATATACTAGTAATTGCAAATAAGGGAAACTGTGGGATCTATGTTTCTTTGGGCCTAGCTTACTTCAATTAATATAATTTTTTCCAATTTTTTCCATTTCCTAACAAATGGGGCAATGTCATTCTTTCTGATGGAGGCATAGAATTCCATTGTGTATATATACCACATTTTCTTTTTTTTTTTCTTTTTTTATTTTTGGGTCCGGTTGTGGGGCCTGAACTCTGGGCCTGGGCGCTGTCCCTCAGCTCTTCAGCTCAAGGCTAGCACTCTACCATGAGCCACAGCGCCACTTCCGGCTTTTTCTTTTTGCTTATGTGGTGCTGAGGAATCGAACCCAGGGCCTCAGGCATGCAAGGCATGCGCTCTACCACTGAGCCACCTTCCCAGCCCATATACCACATTTTCTTGATCCATTCATCTACTGAAGGGCATCTGGGTTGCTTCCATATCTTAGCTAAAGTAAATAATGCTGCAATAAACATAGTTGTGCTGGTAGCTTAGTGTGGTCTTGTTTGTGAATGTTTGAGTAAATGCCCAAAAGTGGGATTGCTGGGTCATAGGGGAGCTCTATGTGGAGTCTTTTGAGGAACCGTCATACTGCTTTCCAAAGTGGCTGAACAAGTTTACACTCCCACTAACAATGCAGTAAGGTTTCCTTCTGTCCACATCCCCTCCAGCATCTGTTGTTATTAGAGTTCTTGATTATAGCCATTCTAACTGGAGTGAGGTGGTATCTCAATGTTGTTTTGATTTGCATTTCTTTTATGGCTAGAGAGGTTGAGCATTTCTTCATGTGTCTATTGGCCATCCTTCTTTTTCTTCAGAGAAGTTTCTCTTTAAGTCTTTAGCCCACTTATTTATTGGACAGTTGTTTCTTTGAGGATTTGTTGTTGGGGGATTTAATTTTTTGAGTTCCAGGTATATTGTAGATATGAGACCCTTGTCCGTTGTATGGCTAGTGAAGATCTTCTCCCAATCTGTGGGCTTTCTATTGATCTTGCTAGCTATGTCCTTTGCCATGCAGAAGCTCTGCAATTTCATGCAATCCCATTTGTCCAACTTTTCTTTGATTTGTTGTGTTTCTGGGTCTTTATTAAGAAAATTTCAGCCTGTGCCAAGGAGACCTAGGGTTTCTCCTATTCCATCCTGTAATGTTTTCAGAGTGTCTGCTTTGACTCCGAGGTCTTTGATCCATTTGGAGTTGATTCTGGTACAGGGTGATATATAAGGATCTAGCTTTAGTTTTCTACAAGTAGTTAACCAATTTTACCATCACCATTTACTGAAGAGGCTGTCTTTCTTCCATTCTATTTTTTTTGGCTCCCTTATCAAAGATTAGATGGCTATGGGTCTGTGTGTTCATTTCTGGGTTTTCAAATTTATTCCATTGGTCCTGAGGTCTGTTCTTGTGCCAGTACCAAGCTGTTTTGATTACTATGGCTTTGTAGTAGAGTTTGAAATTTGGTATTGATATTCCTCCTGATCTTAGATTTTTTTAGGAACCTTCATTCTGTGCTTCATAATGATTTTGCTGATTTACATTCCCATCAACAATGTATGGAAGTTCGTTTTTCTCCACATCCTCACCAGTATTTATTTAGGAAAAAAATTGTATAATAGCCACTCTAAGGGGAGATGCTGCTGTCTAGTAGTTTTGATTTGATAACTGTCAACACAGTGTTTTTTTCATATTGTTTCATCATATTTGCACATATTTCTTCTTTACTTCCTCCTTCCCTTTTCATCCTCTTCCTCCTTCACCTCTTCACCTCCTCCTTCTCTTCTTTTTTCTTTGGTTTAGTGTGTGTATGTGTGTTAGAGAGAGAGAGAGAGAGACAGTGAGAGACAGAGAAAGAGACAAAGATAGAGAGAAAGACAGAGAGAAAGAGACAGTGAGAGACAGGGAAAGAAAGGAAGAAAGGAAGAAAGAAAGAAAGAAAGAAAGAAAGAAAGAAAGAAAGAAAGAAAGAAAGAAAGAAAGAAAGAAAGAAAGAAAGAAAGAAAGAAAGAAAGAAAGAAAGAAAGAAAGAAAGAAAGAAAGAAAGAGAAAGGAAGGAAGGAAGGAAGGAAGGAAGGAAGGAAGGAAGGAAGGAAGGAAGGAAGGAAGGAAGGAAAAGAAAGGAAGAAAGAAAGAAAGAAAGAAAGAAAGAAGAGAAAGAAAGAAAGGAGAAGAGAAAGAAAGAAAGAAAGAAGAAAAGAAAGAAAGAGAGAGAGAAAGAGAGAGAAAAAGAGATAGAGTGTTTGGGTAGGATCTCACTATGATTCCCAAACTTATAATCTTCCTGACTCAGCCTCCTAAACATTGAATTAACAGTTCCTTGGAGATGTCTTTGTTCAGACCATTTGTCCAGTTATTTAAATTAGATTACTTATTTTTGTTGTTAACCATTTTAAGATCCTTATATATTTTGGAGATTAATATGCTGTTAGATGAATATTCTCCTCCATTCTATAGGTTATCTCTTCACTCTGTTCATTGTTTCCTTTGAATTTTGGTTTGTTACATTGCTGTCTATATGTGCTTTTGCCTTGTTTCCTCTGTCTTGGTGTGATATCAAAAAAAAAAAATGCCTAAGCTAGGCACTGGTGGCTCTCACCTATAATCCTAGCTACTCAGGAGGCAGATATCTGAGGACCAGGGTTCAAAGTCAGCCTGGGCAGGAAAGTCTGTGAAATTCTTATCTCCAATAAACCACCAGAAAACCAGAGGTGGTGCTGTGGCTCAAGCACTAAAATGCTAGCCTTGAGCAGATGAGCTGAGGGACAGCACTCAGGCCCAGAGTTCAAGCCCCATGACCAACAAAAAAAAGTCTATACCAATGCCATACAGGATTTCCCTTTTGCTTTTTTCTTATTATTTCAGAGTTTTGAGTCTTGTATTAGGCTGTGATCCATGTTAAATTGACTTTTCAAAAAATGAGAGAGAAGAGTCAAGTTTCAATCTTCCCCATATTAATACCCAGTTTTCCTAGCACCATTTCTTAAAGACTGTGGCATGTCTAAAACTAGGAACTAGGCCATACAGAACACACAATTAGGAACAGAAGTAAAGTCGTTGTTCTTGTCAAAATACTCCAGAAAACAGTTTGGGGGATAAACTACCTAGAAATATCGTCACATTTTCCCACCATAATTGCATCTAGACAAAATTGCATTTAGACAAAAATTAGGACATATTTATTGTTGACAAATTTCATTGATGATGATTATTATTGAGCATTGATTGTTATCATTATACAACATACAGAATCTCCAAAGCTGGGTCCCCCTGGCTCATGCCTGTAATCCTAGCTACTCACAAGGCTGAGATCTGAGGCTTGAGGTTCAAAGACAGCCCAAGAAGGAAAGTCCCTGGGACTCTTATCTCCAATTAACGACCAGATGACTGAAGTGGAGCTGTGGCTCAAAGTGGTAGAGCGATAGGCCTGAGTGAAAGAGCTCAGGAACAGCACTCAGGTCCTAAGTTTGAACCCCATGACCAACAAATAGAAATTAAAAAAGAGAAAGGACTCTCCAGCTCATTGGGATAGAGGCTGTCTGTCAAGCCACACTGGTGATGACTTCACACTGGTAAAGACATCTAGGGAAAAAAATCATTCAAAAGTATCATCCCTACACTCAAAGACCAATAGAGGAAGCCAGA
Source organism: Dipodomys spectabilis (assembly GCF_019054845.1). NCBI lineage: Eukaryota > Metazoa > Chordata > Mammalia > Rodentia > Heteromyidae > Dipodomys > Dipodomys spectabilis. The sequence goes on from NW_024870746.1 coordinate 16,893,774, forward strand.
ATTCTGATCGAATGGTGTTCCAATGGTCCAGACCCCCTTTTCCCTCCACTGGAATAAAAAGAGAATGTTTTTAGGCTATGTCAAGTCGTAGCCACTGCAACCTCTAACTTTCATCGTTGGAAATTCCCTTCCCTTCCCTTTGGAGCTCTATATTTTATAATCTTAGCATTTTCCTATAAGCTTTTATCAAACATTTATGACTTGGGTAGGGCTTAGATCTTTAGTCCAATTCCTCCTCCATAAATCAAGTAAATATCAAAATTATGTAAATCCCCCATAGCAACAAAATGGAAGATTATAATCAAATAAGTACCTGCATCTTATCACTAAATTGATAAGGAAACACAAAGGGCCTTGAAGCTAAAAGCTGGAGCAGCTCCAGCATCAGAACATTATTGCTTCAGAGGAGGCACCAGACACCAGCTCCCATTCTAAGTGAATTGGATCTCTTTTTTTTTTGGTTCATTTAATAGGTATCTATTTTATGATAGTCACCTTACCCAAACAACAGTGGTAGGTAAAACAAAATCCTGAGATTACAACATGGAAGAGAAGATAATAAATTTTAAAAAGCACATAGCAAAATAGAAAATATTGAAGACTATGAAAGAAGAAAAATATTTAAAGAGATTTTAAAAGGCTAGGTGTATTAGTTAGATGATGTGGTCAAAATCTTCTGAAATGAAGCATTTAAGCAAAAGTTGTAAAGTGGCAAGATGTCAAGTGAACATGTTGAAAAGAAGAATCATTCTACCATAAGAACAAATATGTGACACTGCTTTTAGAATTTTATTTTTAAATTACACATAAAAGTTATTAGGTGAGTGCTGTAATTTCACTCAATAGTTTGACAGATCAACTAAAAACCATTTCTTAAATAAATTCAAGAAACAACTTTCCCAAGAATGAAAGGAAGATCTTGTAAGTTCCAATACATTCTTTGTTGAACGCTGCTGAGTCTTAATGTTGCTTCTACTAATATAAAATACTACTCTGGTTATTTCATTTCATCTTCTCATATAAGCTACATGCTATAGTGATTCCCCATTTTACAGATCAGTAGACCAAGGCAAAGAGGTAACTCGTCCAAGGTCACCAGTCACAGAGTGTTGAAATATGGCCATCTACAACTTCTGTGGTAAATGGATTAAGCCATTCCTTTCTCCCTGAGATGTTATTAAGCAATGCCCATGCCACATCACATCATATTCTAAACAAAAACAAAGTAAACCAACTCCATTCTGCTCAACGAGTTTATCTTTAATCTATGTGTAAGGACAAATCCATCAAATACAGAAAATAAAAAACAGTGTGAAATGCCACGCAGTGAGCACAACTGGTAAGAAAGTACGAAGTTTACAAAGTGTCGGTTGGCAGTTGGATGAACTGAAATACAGTTTGGGGCTAGAAAACCGTGAGTCTCGCTTCTTAAACTCAAACGCACCTGAGAAGCAGCTTCAGAACCTGGGGTGGGGAGTTTGGAGAGGAGAAAACTCAAGGGGGATTTTGTAACTGCCTACAAATATTTGAAGAACTGTCATGTGGAAAAGAAATTAGATTTGCTCTATATATCCCCATGGGTGGAAGTGATAGAAAGCTATTTTTTTTAAACCACGATATAAGGAAAGACTTTTAAACAAAATAAGGAGATGCTGGGCGCTCTTTAAAGACGAAGTGAGCTCTTTGGGAGGTAAAGTGCTTCAATCACATAAGCAGTACAAGTCCTCTGGGACATCCTGTAGAGGAAAATCAGGAGAAGGATGGATGGATTGTAGGAATGTTAAAGTCTCTTCTTTGGCTGAGAATCTACTTTTTACCGGCAATCAATGACATTTATATCAATATTTAACGACTGCGGAAATTCATATCTTCATGAAAAGGTTTTAGGGGGTCAAAGAATCTAGATAGAGTACTTGCCTGGCATGCACGCAGATATGTTTTAAGGAGGGATCTTAACTCCTTTTACATATCATATCTACAACCCTGAATGTTACTTCTGGTGCTTAATTGGCCATAAATAATCCTCTCAAGATGCACTCCTTTTTTTCTTGCTTTTTTCTAGGTCTCCAGCCATACACCAACTACAGCTTCACACTTACAGCGTGTACATCTGCTGGATGCGCTTCCAGTGAGCCTTTTCTAGGTCAGACACTGCAGGCAGCCCCTGAAGGTAATGGAAAAATAGCCATGATATGAGGAAAGAATTTTCATATGTCATTTTAAGGTGAACTCTATAAACTCTTTGATAACAAATAAGGAAAGAGGAATAAACTTGACCAGGGCTAAATAAATAATGCTCTAGGTTTTCATTCTTCAGCTTTCTTTCAGCTGTATGCACCCCACTCCCCCAAAGGTAAATTTTTTTTTATTCTTTAGGCCTTTTAGGTTTATTTTTCTATGGAAAAGATGATTATATACTTGGACATAAAGACCCTCAAAACTAAAACTAAATCAGTATTTCTAGCCCCCCTAATATACACATGACACCATGCTCCCTACTGAAATTGAATAAGATATATGTCACCTTCAAGAATTTTAATTGGAGCCATGGACCTGGTTCACAGGGCAAAGCACTTGCCTAGTAAGTGAAAGATTCTGAGTTCAAACCTCAGTATCAAAACAAAAAATGTTTTTGCTGGGAGCCAGTGGCTCATGCCTGTAATCCTAGCTACTCAGGAGGCCGAGATCTGAGGATCACAGTTAAAAGCCAGCCTGGCCAGAAAAGTCTGTAAGACACTTATCTCAGCCTCCTGAGTGATGTGGCACTGTGGCTCAAGCGAGCTTTGAGCTAAAGAGCTCAGGGACAGTGCCCAGGCCGAGTGTTCAAGCCCCCAAACCAACAAAAATAAAATAAAATAAAAATAGCTTGCAATCAAATAGGAATGCTGGTAGCATAATATGTTAAAGGAAATAATAATACGGCCATGTATATGCTTTTATTATGCTTTTATTTTAGACCCAATGTGCACCGGCAAGAGAACATATGCCTCTTGTCTCTCTGAGCCTGATTCACTTCACTCAGCATCATTTCTTTTCGAGGTCTCTTTCCCTGAAAATGTATAATACTAGTTTTTTCTGATAGAAATATGGTATACGGAGTGTTAAGTTTTCATAGTGTAAGCCCTTTGAACAATCAACAGGCTCATTTTATTAAATGCGTACCAAGAAGCTGAAACATATCTGAAAGCAAGCAATGGGGCTCAGAGAAGGGGACAGATGAATGAAGAAAGGAACAGCAGCGCAAATACAGTGATAAGACTCAACGTACATGTGCAAATGAACCTTGGGCATGGGATGAGGCAGGTGGGAGGGGAGGATTATGGGAGTTATAACTGATCAAGATGCATTGTACACATGAACATGTTAAATCGAAACCTCTTTGTACTACTACATTGAAATAATTTTTTAAACTTAAAAATTTTAAAAAAGATGAGCAGATTTTGCAGGATAATCTGATGAAGGAGAGATTATAATCTGCCATAGATGTCAAGAAAGGTTTGATGGACCAAGTAAAATCTGATAGGTCCCAAAGGATAAGAACTTTGACAAATAAACAGTCGTTAAACTGTACAGTCAAGCAGAGTCTGAGGGGATGGAAAGTAGGCAAATTAGCAATCTCTACTAAATTCAAATGTTTCATTCTTCATGACACTGAATTCATTTTCGTGATAGAGGTCAGAGACTATGCTACATTCGTAAGGGGAAATGTAACTGGATGTTGATTGAATTGATATTATTTTAATTTTTTTATCTGTGTACTTGCTTCATGGCAAAATGTTGGAATGTTGAGGGCAACTTAAACATCCGTGAATATGGTAATTACTAATGAATTCCAGTGTTGTGAAATTCTATGCATTAGCTTTAAAGACTGAGATGAACTGTTCAGATAAAGAGGAAGTTGTATTAGTATATTTTATGTCTCAAAACACATAAACACATACAGAAAGTAACATTCATTTCTTATACTAAATAAATAAGTATGTAGACAAATGCATTTTGGAAATACACTCAACTGATGAAAATGAGGTACGTATGGGTTGGTGGCATCATTTATTTGGGGGAAAGAAAAAAAAGGCAAAATAGCTTGTATTAGGGATCAACTATTTATCGGTTACTTTTTATTATCTGTTTTCCCTTGTGGAGAAACTGAGGCACCAGCAAGATTCTCACATAGAAATGCACCATTCATTATCATAGTAGCTTGGTGAACCACTGGTCCATTGCTCTGCTAATGAAAATATTGTGGTACCTCAGAATATTAGACCTGAACTTCCTACCAGTAAATGGGGAATAAAATGGAAAATTCCACATATGGGGCATATGGCTCCTCACCAGGAATTCACTAATGATGTTTTCTATATAAAGAATGTTTCATGTCAAAAAGCTTAGTGTTCCTTTGAAAGGAAGAAACCAGCAGTGGATTTTTTGGAAAGGTAAACTATCAAATGGATACTTAGATGATAATGGATAATTTCTAAAGGTTCTATCAACCAGTTTTGGCTGAAACTCAAGCCTGATAAAAATAACAGACCTCTTATTCCAGTTTAATCTCCAAATTCATGAATTTAAATTCTTTTTAAAATAGGAATCTTTTGTTGAATAGAAACCCCTTGTACAACTAATTAAAGATAATAAAAAAACATAATTTTTAAGTAGGCATCTACTTTTTCATTTCTTCTCATAAAATTTCTTGAAAGGGTTCAGCTTTTTATGACTTCAAAATTACAGCTTTCAATAGTTCAAGGGAGTATGATAAGAGAAATGTTTTCCTCAAATTTTGAACATTATACACCATTCATTTGACACAAATAACTTTGCAGAGATATTATAAGTCAAGTGAATTTTTCTCTGCAGAAGAAACATGGATATAAGATCCATTGTCTGACTACTTAAGTGCCATTTGTGTACAACCTGTATAGGAAATAAATGCAGTATGAATGCTTAACTCGGGAGTTAGAAGGGAACAAATCATCTGTTGTTTCACTGCAATGCACAAACAAACATATCCTTCTAAATCGCTAACCTGGTGTTACAAAAATGTCCAATTTTGAGTAAATCAAACATAGTTTGCAGGTATAGGAAATGAGAGTCTGAAGTGCATATGGAGAGAAAAAGAAGCATATGTTCATATCCACCCTGAGCCTTTCCTCATTTTCAACCTAAAAAATAATTAATACACATTATAACATCATGATAAGCTGAATATAGTTCTGTGTAATTTTATCCCCACAGAAAACTATGTGCCTTTTGGCCAGGCACTGGTGGCTCATGCCTGTAGTCCTAGATACTCAGGAGGCTGAGATCTGAGGATCACGGTTCAAAGCCAGCCCCAGTAGGAAAGTCTATGAAACTCTTAACTCCAATAAACCATTAGAAAATGAGACGTGGCACTGTGGCTCAAGCAGTAGAGATCTTGCTTTGAGCGGACAAGCTGAGGGATAGTACCCAAGCCCAGAATTCAAGCCCCAGACCACCACCAACAAAAGCTATGTACCTTTAGTCAGAAGCAGTAGGGAGAACTTGAATTGAATTGCATTATTATTCTCTTTTATTAGAACAATTGACCTCCCAGGGGAGATGTAAGATCTACGTTATTTTAGAGTTAAATCAGATAAAATTTCAGATATGCTTTCATAATCTAGCATCAATAAAGAGGAAAAGGCAAAAACAGCTAGTCTGCTCACATTTCAGAATGTTCTGGATTCTTCTTCCCTGACCATTGTTTAAGTATTGATTCTCCATGGACATTTCCTGGATCCTGCACTTAATGCAACAGTATCTTTTGCAGTTCTTGAGTAGTTGCTTCATCTCCTGATGAACATTCAGAGCTAACAAATGATAACGTTTCTACCAAGATAACACTCATGGGTGATAGTCGTGTGTGTGTGTCTAGTTGCCTACCAAATATTTATTTATTTATCTATGCTTGTCAAATATTCTAACCTTGTAACTTCAAATTTACATAATCTCTCTCAGCCTACCCTATTTCTCAATTTACCTTTCTTGGTATCTCCTTGCAAGCACCACCATCTACCTACCTATCACTTAGGCCCTAGACCTGATAGCCTTATTGTTTCCTTTTTCTTTAGAGTGCTATCTGTATGTAATTCCCCATAAAAATCTTGTCTGTTTTAAATCTTAAAGATTAAAACATTCTTCATTTTTATTTCTTTAACCACTACCTTCATTTCAGATCCTTCTAAATATGTCTTGATCCGCCAAACTAGATTGTTGGCTTCTAATAAATTATTTCATTTTTCTTATAGTCCCTATTCTAATTTTATTCTTATTAATTATCTTTAGGTAGGTGGCGCAAAAAGTTGCCATTTAACAAAGCAGTTTATGAACACAATACATCTGAACCGAGTATCAGCCTTTTCAACAATTCTCACCCACACCCCAACCCACCCCTTCCCTTACTTTTTTAAATTGTGCAATACATATACACACATACACACACACACACACACACACACACACATACATAATTTTTGACTACATTTCCCCTCTGCTCCCTTCTTATCTTCATTCATCCATTCCCCCTTGGCTCCAACCCCCTTTTGCAAGCAGCCGTTTCCCAGAGCTTACTTTGTTGAGTTTTAACTTTGCTTTCCTAAGGAATTAAATTATTTGAGTTCTCTCTTGAATTTAACATTTGAGTTAATACATTTGTGGCCGTTTGCATACTACCCAACTGTGTTTACTTATAGGTTTATAGGCTCATTCTAGCTACCACATGTGAGGGAAAATATGTGACCTTTGCCTCTCCAGGCCTGATTTACTTCACTTAATATAATTATTCCTAATTCCTATAATTCCATTCCTTATGAATGATGCAATATTGTTCTTTCTAATGGAAAGAACAATGTGTATATACCACATTTTCTCAACCCATTTGTCCAGAGAGGGGCATCTGGGCTGATTCTATACCTTCGCTGTGCCAACTAATACTACAATGAACATGGCTATGCTGGCGGCTTTACTGTAACATTGTTTGTGTTCTATTGGATAAATGCCCAGGAGTGGAATTGCTGTCGTAAGGTAGCTCCACATTTAGTTTTGGGAGGAATCTCCATACTGCTTTCTAGAATGGCTAAACAAGCTTACATTCCCACCAATGGTGTAATAGAGTTCCTCTGGGTTGCATCCTTGCCAGCATCTGAGATCCCATTCCCAAAAGGGCATATTTAATATTATTCACCTCCAGAAAATCCTAGCTCCTTCCAGCAAAGAAGAAAGGAGTAAACTACTCAGTCATAGCAAGAATAATATATGAGATAAATGTTAAGATGATGATGATGATATGACTATTAAGAGGAAAAGAAGAAAATGTATGTGACAGACAGGAACTGAGCTGTAATTCATTTGGAAAGGGTTTAGATAAAGACAGTTGAATAAGGCTTTGTGGATAGAGTGAAATTGACACCAGAAACTGAATTATCAGAATATCTTGGGTTCAAGAGCAAAAATGTTCCAAATACAGGGAGTAAAGTTACAACAGAGGGAAGAAAGAACTAAAATGACTCTGGTGTCTGATTGGACTGCAGGTTCATAAATGACAGAGACTGGTGCCAGTGGTAGGGCAGAGCTAGAAAAATGTGGGGATTGGGTTTCATGAATACATTCAAAGGGGTTATATAGTTTGTCAAGAGTACACTGGTTTACAGATCCACTTTTGTAAAATTCCAATGGAAGAGACAAGACTTAAGATTCAAAACATAGTGTAAAGGCTATGACAGCATTCCATGAAACAGAGCTGCGATTTTGAACCAAAGGGGTGGCAGTTCTAAAGAACCAGGTAAGAATTTGCAATGCTTGATGATGTAGAAGAGAGAAAAGGAGAAAGCAAAACTATCAAGGATGATTGCATGTGTTTTTACCCAATAAAATAAACAGATGGACACTTTTACGAGGTACACAGGAAGTAGAGAGGAAACTAAGAGTTCTCTTTGGAGTCCGTTAAGGTTGTGGTTGGGAAGAGGTTATTCTAATGGAGATATCCAGTATGCAGATGAATCCCTGGGGAATGAATATCAGTTTAAAGAATAGGCACATGGGAGTCTTCAACATATAAATTATATTTAAATATTCAGACTAAAGTAAAGAGATTCTGGGACGTAAGTGCTAGAGAACAGAGATGAGAAGCAAAGAAGAGGAGAAGATCAGGGGGGTGAGGGGTGAAGAGATCCCAGATCCCTGAAACCATTACATTATTCTAAAATTCAGGAAGGGAAGAGGTATCAGTCAAGGAGGCCAGAAGGAGTATCCAGCCAGAGACAAAAAAAAAATGCACAGCACAGGATGTGAGAAGGAAAGGGTATTATTGTTATTTGTCGAATTGTGTAACTCAGGCTACACCAAGATTTGTTTTTAATGTAGTCTTCATCAATAGGATCAAAGTTTAGAGTGCCTGGAATAGCTCTCAGGCCCTGATGAAACTACACTCAAAGTAGTGGCCAGATGGAGAATTTTCCTACCACTATTAGCTTATAATTCGAAAATGAAATAAAACCATAAGAAAAATGTATTTGAACTCAATTATGTATTTCATCTACAAAGCAAATATAATATATTTTGTGGTTCACGATGAGGTGTTTTTTTTTCAATCAGCAGAAAAGCACATGGCAGTTTGTGAAACAATGATGCCACTTTTGATAAGGTATTTATTTTTGCCTTCCCATAAAACACCAGCATGTCCTTTCTTCCAGGTGTGTGGATGACACCGCACCATGTTATAATCAATTCTACGGCAGTGGAACTATATTGGAGTCCTCCAGAAAAACCCAATGGCCTCATCTCTCAATACCAACTGAGTCGTAATGGAAGTGTACTTTTCCTGGGAGGCAGGGAAGAACAGATGTTTACTGACACAAACCTAGAGCCCAACAGCAGGTAACTGAATAAAAGTTTTGGTGGTTAATTGGAGATGAGTCTTGTGGATGTTCCTGTGCAGGTTGGCTTTGAACTGGGATCCTCAGATTTCAGCCTCCTGAGTAGCTAGGATTATAAGCATGATCCCACCAGCTCCTGGCTAAGCATGAGCATCTTAAATGTACACAAGGCTTAAAATGATCAGATTATCTCCTCAAGCATGCATTCCTAAATTAGCAATAAAAGATAAAGATTTGTGCTCCCTTATTTGTTGTTTATGTCAACTACTTTTTCCCTCCTTTTTTCTACTTGCTACTATTTGTAGTGTAGACTGTAGCACTGTTTGAAAAAAAATTGCTTGCAATCCATTTCCATTCATTTCTCAGCATACACTAATGTACCTTACATCAACAGATATTTCACAGCAAAGGATGGATCACAGTTTAATTCTGCTGTAGAGAGTACCTGGTCAACTCTTTAAAAAAATCCATTCCTGGGGCTAGGAAGATGGCTCAGTGGTAGAGTGCTTGCCTTGCATGCATGAGGCCCTGGGTTCAATTCCTCAGCACCACATAAGCAGAAAAAGCCAATAGTGGCACTGTGGCTCAAGTGGTAGAGTGCTTGCCTTGCGCTGAAGAGCTGAGGAGCAGCACTCAGGCCCAGAGTTCATGCCCCACGACCAACAAAAAAAATAAAAAATAAAAAATAAATCTATTCCTCTAACTATATTACCCTCAACTTCATCCCATTTGAAAACAGGGAAGATTGATATGACTTTTCCACAATCCACCAGCACACTCCAAGACATTTCTGACATCTTCTAGAAAACTCTCATGAAATTTTTAAGTAGAGAATTTAAAAATGAAATTGGGACTGACAGAGACGGTGATGGTGTGGAGAGAGTACTGGAGTGCTAGGACAACTTCCAAGTATATGATGTAGTTTCAGAGCAGGGAACACAGAATTTACTATTTGTCCACAGATTTGCGAGAAAGAATGGACGGAATGGACAGCAGATATTGGTCAGTTCTCATGAACAGCAATTCCATCCTTCTTTAGGTACATGTACAAGCTGGAAGCCAAAACTGGAGGCGGCAGCAGCTCTAGCGATGAATACATTGTCCAAATGCCAACATGGACCCCAGAAGAAATACCCCCTCCATATAATATCACAGTACTTGGACCTTATTCCATATTTGTTGCATGGACCTTACCAGGTAAGAAAAACTCTGTGTCTCTACCTCTGTCTCTCTCTCTCTCTTTCCTCCCTTACCTTCCCTCTCTCCTTCTTTCTCAGTTTAAAGGAACTGAATTGGAGATATGGTTCAGAATGGGACTGTACTAAATCAGAAAGGCATACTCCTTCACCTAGATAAATATGAGTAAAACAAGAACCCCAAAGCACCCTCACAAGTCTATAAATGCTTTCGTACATACATCACAGACATCTATTCATGTTGAGAAGTAGATATATATGCTGCCATGAAGGCACTACCTTTTTCAAGTGTGTCGGACCACAGATGTCTTTGCACTGAGACTTGCGTGACTCAAAGCAAGTCATATGGGTTGGGATTACCTTGGATGTTCAGTTCTGCAGGATTCTTTAGATTGGATCATTAGCACAGTATTGTTTCTTACATGTTACATAAGTGAAGGGGAATTTGGGGAAACAAAACCCCAGTCTTGCTATGCAACCTAGAGTTATCACCAGTTGTAGTGCTGAATGCTCCTTTTCCAGCTACAGAGCTGGAAACGCTAGGGTGGTTTAGTACATTATTTGTGATTTTCATATAAGTATCATTCTTGAGTAAGGTTCAGATTGCAAGCTGATCCTTGTGGCTTGTGGTGTATGCCTGTAATCATAGTCACATGGCCAAAACAGCAGGGAATCACAAGTTAAAGCTGTTTACTGTAGTGTGCTGTTACTAAATTTTTCAAGGGCTCTTTCAAATTTCTCAGCATTTTGTCATTTTTTTCTTTGCATTCAACATCATAGGTTTCTGTTCAGTGCAGATATTTCCATTAAGAAAAGTATCTTTGGGGCTGGGAAGGTGGCTCAGTGGTAGATTGCTTACCTCGCATGCATGAGGCCATGAGTTCAATTCCTCAGCACCACATAAGCAGAAAAAGCTGGAAGTGGTGCTGTGGCTTAAGTGGTAGAGCACTAGCCTTGAGCTGAAGAGCTGAGAGACAGTGCCCAGGCCCAGAGTTCAGGTCCCACGACCGGACCCCAAAAAAAAAAAAAAAAAGAAAGGAAGGAAGGAAGGAAGGAAGGAATGAAGGAAGGAAGGAAGGGAGAAAAAAGAGAGAAAGCAAGAGAGAAGAGAGAGAGGAAGGAAAGAAAGAAAAGAAAGAAAAAAGCAAGGAAGGAAGGAAGGAAGGAAGAGAAAGAAAGAAGGAAGGAAGAGAAAGAAAGAAAGAAAGAAAGATATCTTTGTGAGCACTGGTGGTTCATGCCTATAATTCTAGCTGTTCAGGAGGCTGAGATCTGAAAACTGCCATTCAAAGCCAGCCCAGGCAGAAAAGTCTGTTAAACACTTAGCTCCAACTAACCAGCAAAAGACCAGAATTGGAGATGCTCAAATGGCAAAGCACCAGTGAGTTAAAGTCACATTACCATCACAAAAAGAAGGGGAAAAGAAAAAGAGAAAATAATAGAATAGAAGAAAGACTCCACATAGAGCTCCCCTAGGATCCAGCAATCCCACTTTTAGGCATTTACCCAAATGATAACAAACAAAACCCTACTAAAGCTACCAGCACAATTATGTTTATTACAGCATTATTTACCATAGCTAAGATATGGAACCAACCCAGATGCTCCTCAGTAGATGAGTGGATCAAGAAAATGTGGTATATATACACAATGGAATTCTATGCCTCCATCAGAAAGAATGACATTGCCCCATTTGTTAGGAAATGGAAAGACTGGGGAAAAAATTCTATTAAGTGAAGTAAGCCAGGCCCAAAGAAACATAGATCCCATGGTTTACTTTATTTGCAATAACTAGTATATGTATGGGACAAGCAGAAAAGGTCAGATAAGTTGATGTTAGGTGAAATGAACCCCAAGATAAGTATTCAAATGTTTTTTGTTTCATGCGATTGTTTCTAACACATTTATAAGATTTTCTTTGTTGCTTTGTATGTCCCTCCCCCACGATATAACCCCTGCTTTCACTGTATTTGATGTATTTGTGGAGGGGAAGGGGACAAAATCATTTATATTGGGATACAGGTGAACCCATTGCAACAATGAGATATACAAGTCGTTATGTCGAAAAATGAATTTTACAACTTTGGCAGGGGGAGGCGGGGTGGAAGGGATGGGAAGAGGAAACAAAGGAGGAGGCAACAATGCTTGATAAGAAATGTACTCACTATCTTTCCCATGTAATTGTAACTCCTCTGTACCATATTTTCACAATTAAAAAAAAAAGAAGAAAAAAAAGAAGAAAGAAACATATTCTTGTGCAATAACATATAACATTTGCCTGTAGAATATAGCATTCACTCTGGCCTGCCTCAATCTTAGCAGACATTTTTTTTCCAATCTAGACTGAGGAAAAAAAATACATAAAAGCTTACATACTTACTCTGGCCATTTAAGCAATGGTTACTACATCTATAATATCCGGACCTGTCAATCTCTTAGTCTCCGCTGCATAAATCCATTACAGTAAACTGTAATGTATGGAAAGATTAAAGTCTTAAACTTTTACCTGGTGCCTAAAAGTATTTCAAACTCAATAAATAACTAGATGATACTGACTTGTATATAATCTACAGTTGATTTTATTGGAAAGTACCTCATGCTGTGTTTTGATTTAGATCATGAAAGACATTATTTTTCTGTTCCCAAATACTCACAAATATATATTTTAAGCAGATAGAAAAAAACTTATTCTAAGTGGAGAGAGTTAATGCATTCACAATCAGTTTTCTAAATATTTTTTATATTCCCTGGCTTTCCAACATGATTAAATCATTGACAGAGCTGAATAATGGGCCAAATAAGCCATTACCATAGTTTCCCAAATTCAAATATTGGGATCACCTAGAAAGCTTGAACAAAAACAAATTCTACTGGAATGGAATAAAAATCAAATTCTAGATATTTTTCCTCCTCATTGGTTATATTTGCTTTTGAACTCTGAGTCTTGTGTTTGTTTGACTGGCAATCTACACTTGAACCAGACCTCCAGCAGACTTTTTCTTGGTTATTTTGGAGATGGAATTTCAACCAATTTTTCTACCCAGCATGGCTTTGAACCTTGATCTTCTGAATCTCAACCTCCTGAGTAGCTAATATCATAGTCATAAGCCACCATACCTGGTGTAATCTAGACTACTTGGAAGTTCCCATATAACTTTCATATGCCACCAAGTTTAGTAACCATGAATAAGACACACACTAAGCAAAAACAATCTCAATCAAACAATTCTATAATTCTCTGAAAATATAAATTTAACTAATTTCTCTTGACTATCCAAGCAAAAAGAGTGGCTGACTAATTGATATTTTATATGCATTTTGTTTTATGGCCAATATGACAGAGTAACTTTAGCCAGCTAAGTTACTGTGAGGAAAAAAAAGTCTACATGGCTTCCTGGTAACAGAAGAATTAGGCAGTAAGCCTGATTTTATTGTTCAGGTAGAGTTCCAATGCTATCAGTAAACATGTTGTAGTACATAATTATAAATATGATTGCTAAAGGGGGTAACGTTGGGAATATATTTGAATCCTCAAGGGAAAGATTAAGTAGGATACTGATTGTGACTATTGTATACATACATTTATGAGACTTGTGATAATTTGCACTGCTGTGCACCAGTGACTTTGATAAATACTTCCTCTGCACACTCTAAAAACAGGCAATCCTATTATCTACATAAGAAGAAATTTGGATCTCAGAGAAATGACATAATATTCTCAGGGTAACTCTACAGATAGGATTCACACCCAGATTTCTTACCTACCATTGACTTTTTAAAAAATTATTATCTGGGCACTGGTAGATCACACCTGTAATCCTACCTACTCTGGAGTCTGAGATCGGAAGATCATGGTTCAAAGCCAGCAAGGGCAAGAAAGTTCATGAGACTCTTATTTCCAATTAAGCACCAAAAAGGTAGAAGTGGGGCTATGGCTCAAGTGGTAGAGCATTAGGCTTGAGCAAAGAAAGCTCAGAGAGTATTCAGACCCTAAATTCAAGCCCCAGGACAGGCACTAGATAGATAGATAGATAGATAGATAGATAGATAGATAGATAGATAGATAGATAGATAGATAGATAGATAGATAGATAGATAGATAGATATCAGATCAATGTCACCTCCTTCTTCATTCTCCCCCACCCCTCACAACAGGACCCCTTCCCTCAGTTTCATGACTTCTTTCTCACCCATTTCTCTCCTCATTCATCTAGTCCCTCCCTCTGATTTCCCTCCCCTAGAGTACTCATTTCCTGGTGTTTACTTTTTGGACAACCAGCTAGACTTTCTAAGGAATTATACTGTTTGCGTTCTAATCTCTGCCTATCTGTGTCCTAACTCTTGAGTCCACATAAAACTTTGTTTTCATTGCCCGAAGTCTCTCAGATGTGGGATGCATGAAACTCTCTGGAAATGATAACCTGAAGGACCAACAAACAGAGATAGATGTAGTTGAACAATAAATGGCTCTTAGAGAATGAAATTTTACTGGTGAGACCAGAAGAATTAATTGTAGGAAATGGTGAACAACCAACTTAGAAACAATTCTCTCCTTCAGTGTGAAAGAACTTGTGACCATAATGCTCCTCATCCCCATCTAGCGATCCAGGAGAAACAGACAGGCCTTGACAAAAGCAGAGTTTATGTGAAGGAAGATTCTAGTTAGGTAAGAAGACAAGAGAGTCTTTTCTCAAGTGTCTACAAAGAGATTATTCAGGGACTATTTAAACTTTCTTCAATATTCTCTGCCTGTTCCCACTGCAAATCCTGCACCACTTTACTTAATGGTTACCTGGTAAATGTCCGTAGGAATATTACTAAAATATTGCAGTATCTACAAAAGTTAAGATTTCATCTCTTTGTGTAAGATTTGCACTTTGAAATCAAGTGATACAGAAACAGCATATCTTGAGAATATGTTTTCAGAATTAAGGAAGGGACAAAATGCATTCACAAATTATCATGCAGCAAATGTATATAATTTTTGGATGTCCTGCTGCTTAAAATTTCTTTGATTTCCAACTAAAGCTTTCTATCTTTACCTTAGCTCAGACACATGCACACGCACACACACACACACACACACACACACACACACACACACACACAGAGGGAGAGAAAGAAATAGAGAAAATCCTTTTTAAAGACAAATTACATGTATTTTTCAAAGACTATGATATGTTATTGTTCTTATGGATTAGTTATTTTTTTTCTATGTAGCAAAAAGGAAATATTGGTTTCTATGTGGAATAGTCCCACTAGTTAGTTTTCCCATGATCTTGGCAGTCATGGGCCTGAACACTGTCCCCAGCTCTTCAGCTCAAGGCTAGCACTCTACCATTTGAGCTACAGCACCACTTCCATTTTTTTTTCTGCTTATGTGGTGCTGGGGAATTGAACCCAGGTCTTCATGCATGCAAGGCAAGCATTCTACCACTGAGCCACCTTCCCAGCCCCTTCCCATGGTCTTGGGTAATCCGCACTATGTCTCTAAACTTCAAGATCCTCATCTCAAAGAGGCTAGTAATAATAGTAATATAGTAATAGTAATACAGTAGTAATGATAAAGATCGCATTGTTGTTACATAAGTAAGTGTGATAGCATGATAAAAACACTTTGGTCCTTACAGATACTGGTCACTATTGATTGAACCTATCACAATATATAAATCTGCTTGTTTGACTGATCTTCTAGAACTTATGCCATTTTGGGCTCAAGCAGCTTTTAACTGTTTATTTTAGAGAGAGCATCTACCAATCTTTTTCTGCTTAAGCTGGCCTTGAACCTCCATCCTCCAAATCTCAGCATCCTGAGTGAGCTAAGATTACAGGTGTAATCAAAAGTGCTCAGCTCAACTCATTTTATTCTTAAGCATTTTTCAAATTTTATTTTATTGTACAAATGCTCTACAGAGGGGTTACAGTTACATGAGTAAGGCAATGAGAACATTACTTGTCGATCAATGTTACCCCTTCCCTTGTTGTTTTCATCCCAGTATTCCTTCCCTCCCCACCGCCCACACTCCTCCTCTCTTCCTCCCCCCCCCACAAAGTTGTAAAGTATGTTCTCCTGTGGGTATCCTTGTTGCAATGGGTCATCCTGTGCCCTTGTTCCAGCGTTTTGTTACTGCCCTTCCCCTCCCCAGACTAGACAAATGTATATGCAAGATGCAGGGTACCAAACTCAAGCACAATCTTTTACTAGCTCTTGGAACTTTGAATCAAGACTTACTTATACTAAGGAGAGCAAAGATATATGTTGCCTTAATGGCTGAAAAATTATGGGAAATTAAGAAGCAAAGACTTCATAGAGTATAAATGGTTTACTCAGGAAAAGAATAGAGATGGATAACCCTGGTGTTTCAGAATCTAAACATTCAAAATTATTTAAACTCTGAAGATAATAATGAGCCCTTCTAATTTATCAAGATGATGACTCTATTTTAAACTATCCTAGCCCTTAATCATGTTCTAATTAACAATGTCATTGCATTCAACATGCACTTTTTCTCAGTAAGGATGGTGAGTTATTTAAGTTTAATGCATAATATTGAAATACTGGTGCTTTCCCTTTCACATTTATCTTTTAGTCCATTAAAGTAAAGAATTGGCAACAATGTTTCTGCTGAGAAATCATTTTAATTAATATTGCTTTGGGATATAAACTTTTAATTCATCAAATTTTGATTAAAGGCGAACTAGCCACAATATGGTGTATCTATAGAAATTAGAAATCTTGGCATTCAGTTAGATCATCAGGTACTCTTTTGAATCAAATTCTAGTTAATTACAGTTAAAAGTGAAATTAAGCTTTTTAGTTTTGGGTTGCCTAAGTTCTTGAACTCAGGGCTTTGCCCAGTTACTTATCTTTTTCCATGATTGATTGTGTGTGTGTGTGTGTGTGTGTGTGTGTGTGTGTGTTGATTTATTTGTGCCAATAGTGGTGCTGGAATTCAAGGCCTTGTGCTTTTTCTTTCATAGTAGGGTGCTGTAACATTTGCGCCAGACCTGCCTATATAGTTCCACGATCATTTCATTTGTAGTTCAAAGACTCATGGGATGAATTCATTTGTGTTCTGATAAATTGATTATTGCATTCATTTAACTGACAGAATTAGTTTACTGATTCCCTATTGGACAAAGCAGGATACTAGACACACTGAGAGTTCTTACGAAGAATGAGGTATTGTCCTGTAATTCAGCCCCTACACACACACACACACACACACACACACACACACACACACACACACACACACACACACACACACACGGAGCAAGCCTACCTTCTGTTGAGGAAGACTGAAGACCATAACTGTTATACAACCTATATCAGATTTCCAGAGATTTGATAATGAGCTAGTCAAGAGGGCTCTGTTTCATTTCCATATGCTCTATGGGCCTAAGCAAGACCCTCCTTCCAACATAGAGGAGAATTGTGCCCCAGTGTCTTAAAAACACTGTTTTAAGTATGACCTGTGTTTTGAAGCAACTGCACCTATCAAACTAAATTAATCATTATTTTCTTCTTAGAATTGCTCCTGATCCAGCTCAAAAAAAAAAAAGATTTTAAAAAGGCTTATTTGATTGACTTGCCCCGTTGTAAAGTATGCACCTGCTGTGAAATGAAGCCACAGAGAGAAAAAAAAAGTTGAATAATTTAACTTTTTTTATTTGTAAAGATAATCAGGGTTTTTCTGATTACATCTTAACTTCATAAATGTTAAATAACCTATCAGCATCTAGTTGTTGTAAATTATGAAACGGAGCATTGTGAGGAATATTAACGGACGAAACTCTTGTTCTTTAGTGAACACGAAAATGTGTTATGGCAGCTTGTCATTGTGCGACTGGTAACTTTGACACCAAATAACAAAACTGCCATTTACACTTAGGGTAAATTGGTTCACTTGAGCTTCTGAGCCTCCTCTTGCTCTGACATAAATTTATGAACTCTGGAACTAACCAAGTCGCATGGCTTCCCAGCTGACTCTAACAAATATGCCCATTTCGTTTTATTTAGGCAGCAGAATACCAGGAGGTTTGGTCATTTCAAATTCCTTGCAGATGGTGTAGGGTTTGCAGAGACACAGGAGACTTTCATGTCACCATCCTACAAATTATGACAGTGGAGGGACCCTGGTCCTAAGTGCCTGTCAATGCTGGATGCATTCACAGCTTAAAGGTGCATTTTCGTTTTCTTCAGCTCCTCAAAGGGATAGGGAAAGGACATTTATTGCAAATTAACCACAACATGAAAAACACATTGCCCAGTTTCATGGTTTGGCTTACCAGGGCAGAAGCCAAGATTATGTCTGCATCTGATATCATGGAAATCAATGTTGCGCTCTGATTCCCACCCCCAGCTTGGGAATTTTGTCCCTTTTTGGAAGGGGAAGAGGTTGGGAATGGTCCTAGGGCTTAAATTCATGGTTTGGGTGTTGTCCCTAATGGTTGTTTTTGGTTATTGTTGTTTTTGTTTGTTTTGGGTGGTTTTTGGTGGTTTGTTTGTTTTTTGTCGGTTGTGAGGCTTGAACTCTGAGCCTGGGTGCTGTCCCTCAGCTCTTCAGCTCAAGGCAGACAAGCACTATACCCCTTGAGCCACAGCACCACTTCCGGTTTTATGGTGGTTAATTTGAGATAAGAGTCTCAATGACTGCCTTGGCTGGCTTTAAACCGTGATCCTCAGATCTCAGCCTACTGAGTAGCTAGGATTATAGTATTAGTCAAGGGTACCAGGTGACCCTGAGGGGTTTTGCTCAGGGCTAATGCTCTAGCATTTGAGCCACAACTCCACTTCCAGATTTTGGTGGTTAATTGGAGTTAGTTTTTTTTGTTTTTGTTTTATTTTTTTATTGTGAAAAAACTGTACAGTGGGGTTACAATTACATGGGCAAGATAATGAGTATATTTCTTATCAAGCATTGTAGCCTCCTCCTTTGTTTCCCCTTCCCATCCCTTCCAAGCCTCGCCCCCCCACCCAATCCTTCCCCCACCTCCCCACCAAAGTTGTAAAGTTTGTTTTCGACATGACAATTTGTACTTCTCATTGTTACAACGGGTCCACCTTTATCCTTATTTAAATGACTTGTTTTTCCCCTTCCCCTCCACAAATTATACCAACATTAAATACAGTGAAAGCAGGGGTTATACTGTGGGGGGGACATACAAAGCAACAAAGAAATAATCATATAAATGCGTTAGAAACAAATGCATGAAAGAAAAGAAACATTTAAATACATATCTTAGGGTTCATTTTCCTAACATCACCTTACCTGATCTTTTCTGCTTGACTCATACATATACTAACTATTGCAAATGAGGGAAACCATGGAACCTATGTTTCTTTATTTTTGTTTTAAAGAGAGTCTCATAGACTTTCCTGCTCGGGCTGGCTTAGAACTATAATCCTGAGTAGCTAGGGTTATAGGCATGAGCCACCAGCACTGGTGGAATCCTTTTGAGCAGAGGAGTTTCCTTTTGTAGGATAGATGGTTTGGAAGCAGACACCAGTCCATACAAACTTTGAAGAGAGGGTAAACCAATTTTGGATGAATTAGAGAGAAAACTACTAAGCATGACTACAGAGATCCTCATAAGGATGTAACTTGATCATGTCCAAACACATATAAGAAATAATGCTAGAAAAAATGGATACAGTATTTTTTATGAAAGATGCGTTCAGAGGTGTTTGAGGCATGTGAGGACAGGGTGATAGTTGGGCTGTGTGTGTGTGTGTGTGTGTGTGTGTGTGTGTGTGTGTGTGTGTGTGTGTGTGTGTGTGTGTGTGTATGTGTGTGTGTGTGTGTATTCTATTTCATTTCATTTTGTAGAGATATCAGTCATTTGGTTTGGCACTTTGTCTGTTACAGTGTTTTAAGATGTTATGCGTGTATTTTCTAATGCAATCTTCACAACACTCCACGAAGTAGCTCTTAGTGGCTTTGATTTGCAGAAAAAGGCTTATAGAGGCTTTGGTTACTGTGCCCAGTGGTCACTCAGGAAACAGAGTAGAGGAAGGATCTGAATGACTATAGTCTGTGGTTTGTCTAGTTCAATAAGATGGTGATGTAATTTTCTTACATGTGCATTTGTCAAGTTTTTCTACCTAATCTACCCACTAAGAAACAAAAGAAGACAGAATGAACATACAATCTCAGGAAATAGAAGACAAGCCTAAAGCAATCACCATTTCTTTAAAGTCTTTCAGTTTAATCTTAAAGTTCATATAAATCTTGGATTATGTTCCAATGTATGTTCATAATTTATCAACTGGGGAAAATGGTTTTCCACTAATATCACTTGTTAAAATGTGATGTACTGTTATAACCCATATGAGGAAGCTCTATAGAAAGCCAACCTTACCCGCCGGTTCAATGTCTATGCAATTCTTCCTCTCTCCATCTCATCATAAGTTTGTGGAGACAAACAGTAACCAACCATTTAAAAAATTATTTTTCATTGCTTTACCGATGCTGTCAGGATAAAGATAAGGAGAAATGTCTACAGTGTGTCATGGAGTGCTATGACCTTCCAAAATAATCCAGATAGACATTTTCATAAATACATCTTCGTATTAAGAGGTTACATTGCAAATTAAGAGGGCCCCTGATTCATTCTTTAATCCTGCTCACTAACTCAAGCAACACATCTGAACATTCTTAGTCCATGAGGGACTATCCTGATTATATTTCTCTTCATTTCCCTTCAAACATAGTGCATAGGTTTCCCATACCTGTTATAAACCAAGATCCTCCAAGAGGGTTTATCAATCATTCTCTTTATCCAGCTCTCAAATTTCATTTTTATTATAGGAGTCTTTGGGGAAGGAAAGAAAATATTTCCAGTTTTGTCTTGAAGTTGAGACTTAGATCTTAATGCTCTCTAAGAGAGGCTATCATGTTTTGTCGCTATATAGATAAAGAAAAAATTAATTTAGTTAAATTTTCTAGGATCCACTTTTGTTTGTGTTTATTGCTGTTACTCCTTTTGGGGTTGGTTAATAGTACTGGAGTCTGAATTCAGGGCCTCTCCATTGATGTGATTGTTTTGCTGGCAGTCTATTATTTGAGCCATCCTCCAGCTACTGGTTAATTAGAGATGAAGTCTAGTGAACGTATTAGTTTGAGCTGGCCTTGAACCACAATCCCCATATCTCAGTTTCCTGAGTAGACAGGATTACAGTCATGAATCAATCATGCCCAATAACTATAGAATTATTTATTGCCTGACACTGAACAGATGTGTCATTGCCCAAGCCAACTTTTCATCTGCAGCAGACTACCCATAGTTGAATTCATCTTAAAGCCACAGCAAGAGAGTCAAATTAAGAACCATATGGATGGGCTGGGAATGTGTCTTAATGGTAGAATGCTTGTCTAGCATGCAGGAAGCCCTGGGTTCGATTCCTCATAAACAGAAAAAGCCAGAAGTGGCACTGTGGCTCAAGTGGTAGAGTGCTAGCCTTGAGCATAGAGAGGCTCAGGAACAGTGCCCGGGCCCTGAGTTCAAGCCCCAGGATTGGAAAGGAAAGAAGGAAGGAAGGAAGGAAGGAAGGAAGGGAGGAAGGGAGGGAGGGAGGGAGGGAGGGAGGAAGGAAGGGAACCTATGGGCAACACTTGTGAACACATGAGTGTATCAGTACGAAATTGTTCTTCAGTCTGTCAATTGGTACCAATATCAGAGTGTCTAACTCTACAACAGTTTTACCAAAGTTCTAATATTTATTATACATACACTTTTCTTATCTCAGATGTTTGAGGAAGAAAAACCTTGTTTGCTTTTTTAGACAAGGAAAAATGAAGTTGTGCCTATTGGCCTAGATAGGAAACTTGAATGTCTCCCAATTTTTACACATCAAAATGGTATTCCAGGAGTACTTCTATGTTTGTCCTTATGTCTGATTATTCTTATATGTGTACCTGCAAAAATCTGGATATATGGTTCTCAGGTTAGAAAATTTGGCATTCAAAATATGGAATATCCACCTGTACTTTACTTTTTGCATTAATAATGATTCTGATTGATACATTATTTCTTTCCCTGCAGCTAATCAGTTTTAAGAAGTGATGTGTCTGTCTGCATATGTTGGCTCAAAACTCTCCTGTTATTTTCTTCCAACTATCCTAATCTAAGACCCCATTATCAAGAGAGAACACAATATAAGAGGGATTAGCTTTGGTGTCAGGCTTGAAGTCAAGTCATAGACACTTAATTACTGTGCGATCTGAAATAAATGGCTTTACTTCTCTGAGCCTTTATATTTTTATCTTAAATGAAAGATTAAATGTCCAGTATTGTATTCATTCATTCATTAATCCACTCATTGAATGCTTATTAAGTTACTCCTTTGTACTAAAAGCTAGTACACTGTGAAAAGAAAACTCCTGACTTTATGTGTTTGGCATTTCCCTGGTGTGGAAAGAAATAATACTTTCTGCCAGGCTTAACACAGAGGTGCAGTGCATCACTATTCTTGTATCGTGCAATATTATGTTAATGTTACAGTTGTGTTTTTATCATGACTTTCAAATTGGACTCTACTGTCTGTGTTTCATATTTTCAATCCATCATCTACCTGCAAGTAAGGTTATCTTCTCTAAAACAGATTACTTCTTATTAACTCCTTCAAAGTTCCTTTGTTGCTGATTATACATGAAGTCTACATTTCTTGAAAAAAAAATCAACAATGACATGAATAACTTTTTTGTATTTGAGAGTAAAGAAAGTAGAATCTACTCTAAGGCCCTTGTCTTGAGTCTTCCAGCTGAGGCATTTGGGGAAATCATTACATGAATGAGGAAACCCCGAAAGAATGAATTTGACAGAGGAAAAATTAAACAATTCTACTTGAGACCTTCCGTGGAGATCCCTTTTTAGAGGCTCTTTGGCCTAGAAATAACCAGTACTCAGTTGAAAATCTGGTATTTTGGAGACACGTAAAACAAAAATAAGAATTTAAGTTAATGATAGTAGTTTAACCTACTGAGACAAATGTAACAGATAATTTACAAGATATGTTCTACATGGAAAAGAGAAATTCAACATCTGGATTCAAAATTCAGCATAATCTATCACCTTGCTAGAGGAAAGAATCAAAGTCCTTCAACATCTTTGAAGATACTTCACAGGTCTCTATCCTACTCAGAATCCTCCACATCTTTAGGTCTGCTAGCTCCTCCACCACTTCACCTCAGAACCACAGCTACAAAAAGCAAAAGCATATTTCTTTCTTTTTTCTCTTATTGTAAGTCATTTATTATGATGCAATTTGCAAAGAGTTTGGGTCTTCAGTGATTCAATGAAACACATTTCTTCTGACAAAGACAGTGGTCAGCTAAACACAAAATCAGCTCTCTGCATTTGCTCTCCTTGCCTCTTGTCTGAGGATAGAACTTAGCTTCCATTCATCCAGAGCAGTGGCCTCCAGAGATCATTTTCGTCAGCTCTGCAGTGATGACAGCTGGGCAGGGGCAGTTGAATGTCACAGTCTGTTTCTCTATCAAATCAGAAGTATTCTTGCTGGACTTGTCCATGGCTGTCATCCTGATACTCTCTGCTCACTTGTGGTGGACTCGTTCAAGGAGTAGTAACAGGTAATACTTTTGGCAATTTTGCAGCACATCTGTATCAATATCCTCCTAAGATATTCAAGCTCTGAGCACTTGCAGTGGTATCAAGAGAAAAGATGGGCTTTTCTTCTGTCAAATAGGAAATTACAGTCCTGAGTGGATCACATTTTATTATTTGCCCTTCATCTCTCTTGGGTCATTGAGTCCTGGGCTGTTCCCTCGGTGATGCTGTCTGTAGATTCCATTTTTCTTCTATAGTAAAGACAAACTTGTTAGATGCAATCCCATAAATGTTCTAAGCTTTCAGATCAATGAGATGATTTTGTAAGAAGCTCTGCGCTATTCTTCATTCAAAGCTTCTCTTCTCTCCTCTAAATGTATGCATGTTCCTCATGACCAATAAAACTTAACAGGCCTGGGGCTGGGAAGGTGGCTCAGTGGTAGAGCGCTTGCCTTGCATGCCTGAGGCCCTGGGTTCAATTCCTCAGTACCACATAAGCAAAAAGAAAAAAGCCAGAAGTGGCGCTGTGGCTCAAGTGGTAGAGCACTAGCCTTGAGTTGAAGAGCTGAAGGACAGCACCCAGGCCCAGAGTTCAGGCCACACGACCAGACCCCCTCCCCCCCAAAAAAACTTAACAGGCCTGGAATTCTATGTCTAAGATTGCATATAGGGTAGCATGGCAAGACCTTCTTTCTTTAAGAAGCAATGGTGAAAAATGACAGTTATTGAGCCCAAATTTTATATTCATTTAAGGTCTGTAAGTCTCCCTGCTTGATAAGAAATGTACTCACTGGGGCTGGGGGTTTAGCCCAGCAGAAGGGCGCCTGCCCAGCACGCGCAAGGCCTAGGTTCGGTCCTCAGCCCTGGAAAAAGAAAAAAAAAAAGAAGAAGAAATGTACTTATTATCTTGCCCATGTAATTGTAACCCCTCTGTACAGTATTTTCACAATAAAAAAATAAAATAAAATGCAAGGTTACAAAGAGAAAAAAAAGTCTCCCTGTGACAGAGTGGACTATCTTGCTTCAATAATTAATGCTCTGGGAATTCTCTAGGTAGACTGTGATCTGGAAAGTTTATATGTCAAACAGGATATATATCTATATCTATATCTATAGATACATAGATATAGATATAGATATGTTCCAAAGGAAAATGATTGTCCTCCGCAAAAACAGTGGTGGTGGTGGGTTTTTTCTAATGTATTTTAAAAGTAAATAAACCCATGAAAAACATACGATGCTCTTTCTAATTGTCCTGTATTTTAAATGAAATGTGTCCCTTCTTTTGACTTGCCCAGGAAGACATCTTTGACTATGACTATCATTGTTGTTTTAATTAAATGATACACATTTCTTGCTTTTGGAATACACATTATACTCTTTTGCACCTTCAATCACCTATAGCTTCTAGTTGCTCTATTCAGCAGTTCTCTTTTTATTTATAATATTTAACTATTTGTTATTCTTAAAGGACAGTTACTGAACCTCTTGTATGCCATACTATGGCTTCTCTCACTCTCTCTCTCTCGTTTTAAAGGACATCGGATCCCCCAGATTCCACTGGAGTACAATGTCTTGCTCGACAATGGCAGTGTGACACCTCTGACCTTCTCTGTTGGTCACTCTCAGTCGACCCTTCTGGAAAATTTGACTCCATTCACACGGTATCAGATAAGGATACAAGCATGTCAACATGGTGAGAGTCTTGTAAGCACTTGACATGGACTCACATGAAAAATCATTTCATAAAAAATATGTTTTCATTAAAAGGAATGGATTCTCAGTTCAAATACAGTGACTAGCATTTCATTTGTTATCTGTAGTGGACTGTTTACCCAGAAAAATCAGAGCCTGGCATCAAGTGAAGAATTATGCATTTCTGCACATTAAATCATGAATATTTAAATATATTAAAACGGTGGTTTTCTAAAGTCTTGTTTTATAAGGCCCTTTAAAAGAAAAACACACAGCTCACACAAAGAAGCCACTGGTAATATAAAACAAAATGGGTATTACAAAAATGTCATGGGAAATGTATTCAATTTGGTTTTATTTAAATTTTATTCAGGAGGAGGGGAAAGAAGAGGTTATTTAAAAGTTGAGCCACACTTAAATGAATCTTACATGTTTTACAGTGCTTCTCTGAACCCTATGTCATATACTTCATCTGCTACTTTGACTTTCAGGGCTTAAGGAAAATCATCATCTATCTGTATTATCTTAAGGAGACCTTGCCCATCTCCTTCTCTCCTAGTGGATGGTTGGTTAAATGTAAACTGAGATTTGGGATAGGAGATCAGAGAATTGAAAAAAAAAAGTTATTCATTAATTTAACACACTATCTCCAAATCACATAAAATATAAAGATTGATATTACCATATGATATATGTATATGTGGATATGTGTCTGTATGGATTGGATGTGTGTAGCTGTTAGAAACACGTATGCGTGTATACATAGCTATTAATTGCTAAGTTAAGAAAAGATGTAACTCATAGTCTCATACCAGACGTTCTGCTTCACCTTAAAGACATTTAGCAATGTTATGTTAAGTATGTAATTGAAGTGCTTGTATTACAAGTCCCAGGGTATGTCCTTGCAAAGAAGAGAGCTAGTTCCTATAGAGTTGGTTAGGATTTAGAGGCTGCAGTGTTGCTATTCTTAATGATCAGAAACAGTGAGTCAATTTCTCCCTACAAACCAGACCATGGCTCTTTTATTTGAAGGGCTTTGCTTTCCCCAAAGCAGTCTTCAGCTAATCAGCATAGAAATAGTGTTAAATTAATATTTTCTTGATTCAAGGGCAAAGTTAATTTCTAATCTTTATATCCCTGAAATTGTGCTATGGAGATATAATATCATTCCAAATAATTGATTTCTATATGTTTGAAGAATTATGATTCATTTAAAATGTTAGCCAAAGTAAAACATTATTAGAAACATACAAAGTGTATGGGTCATGAATACAGTCGGGGAATACTGTCTAGAATGATTGCAACAGACTACAGAAACGTGGATCAGACAAGCAGATACTCTGTCGCCTATACTTCATTAATATGTGGTTAATTCATAGATGATCCAAAAATAGCTCCCTATTTTAGTTGTTCAAATACTATGGAGATTTATAGGCTGGCTCTAAAATCTGAATGCCAGTATGCATATAAAAGTTCAAGTAAGGAAAAAAGGTTTTCATGCTGTCATTACTCTTCTATATGCATATGTAACGTTGACAAACCGACTACTTCTCTCCATTATTTGACAAGCTACTAAAGCTCTCTGTGACTTTTCCAGGAAGTTGTGGAGTTAGCAGTAAGATGTCTGTCACAACCTTGGAAGCAGCCCCAGAGGATCTGCCTACCCCGGTTCTCAGGGTGCTGGGGTCATCTTGCATAGAGGTGAAATGGGTGTCACCTACAAAACCAAATGGAGTCATCATCAAGTACTTTCTTCATAGGTAAGACATGGTGGTCAGGGCTGTGTCCTCTGCCAGGGCTGTAGGTACACTCAAATACATTTCTGCTTCCCCAAAGGAAGTCCCTGTATTATGGGACACCTGCTGGTGAGCTCTACAACTGGTACTGGAGACTTTTGCACATTATCCAAGGAAACACATCACACTACTAACCCCACAACCTTTCTGCTTGAGATCTCTTTGTCCCATAGCCTCCACAACTTCTTTCCGAGGAAACAATAGGGCATGCCTTCAGTGGTTCACTGGGGAAGAGAATAAAGTCTTTCCAGAAGAGGAGCAGATTCTGGGAGGTAGGGGCTCAATTCTACTCTTTCCCATCGGTTTATCATTATTATATTTTGAGTAGTGGTATGAAGAAATCCCAATGTGACATGTCAATTTGTGAGCACAGTGCATCTTGAGCGATGTCACCCCTGCCATTACTCTCTGTGGAAGTGAAAAGGCTGTTTCTCATCCTCTAAACCTGGGGGGCCTTTCATATTCATAGGGCGACCCTGAAGCTCCACTCTTCACTTTCCATTCTGTTTTAGTGTCTCCCCTTGACTCTTTAAACAGTATAAGTTGTAGCTTATTTCCCCCATTATGTGCAAAATTGATTAAGTGGTCTTATCCAATGTGAAGAAAAGAAGGGAATCAAAGGGGAAATGAAGAAGATGGGAAGGGAAGGATTGAGGAATGAACAGGGTGGGGGAGATGAATGAGGGGAGAAGGGAAGAGAACCTAAGAGATAGAAACAGAATGAGGAGGTAAGCGGAAGGAAGGCAAGGCAGGAAGCAGGAAGTAAAGGACACAGTCTTGGGGACAAAGACCCTGCCAACTGGGAGCTTGTGATACAGAGAACAACAAAAAATCAGTTTCTGAGCCAGCACCAGTAGCTCATGCCTATAATCCTAGCTATTCAAGAAGCTGAGATCTCAGGATTGCAAGTCCAAGCCAGCCCATGCAGGAAAGTCCATGAGACTCCAGTTAACCACTAGAAAAATGGAAGCTTTGTGGCCCAACTTGGTAGAGCACTAGCCTGGAGAAAAAGAGCTCAGGGGCACATGGCTAGGCCCTGAGTTCAAGCCCATAGACAAACAACCAAAAATCAGATACTGGCAGTTGTGCAAGATTTGCAGATTACAAACTTCATTCCAAAAAAAAAAAAATGCTCATCGGTCACAGGAGGCACAGACATGTTCCCCCAGTTCCTCATCCTCCTGTTCCAATTTCACGTCCTTTGTCCTGTCCAACAGCCTCTCTCCTTTACCTGGTCCCTAATATCCTGCATTCCCCATGGGTACTTCCTTTAAGCTTCTCAACTAACTTTAGGCATTGAAACCCTTGATGCAGACCCATCTTCAGTGGTGAACTGAAGATTTGTAGGGTGGAGGGAAGAATATATATAAAACGAAAGGAAAAAGAACTATTGCGTTTCTGGTTATGTAAATGGCACTACCAGAAATGAACAGAGCCAAATTTCTTCTCAGCCAACATGAGTTTGAAGGTGACTATTTCTGATTCAAATGCACAGGAACATGTAGAAAGGAAAAAAAAATAGCTAATGTGAATTTACATTTTAGGATAAGCACATCAGGGCAAGCTCTAATGTGCCCACCCTCTTGAAATAGTTTCCTTTCATCTACTTAATGCTAATTGTAGGAGAAAAGCACATCCAATTCCTATTCTGAATAAAGGGAAATAAAGTATCTGTTGGTGCCTAGGACTTGGCTTCACTCTGTTGGTTTTGTAAATAAAGCTCATGATTACAGTGAGTATTCCACAGCAGCACCAAAGAAGCAAAACAGGAAATACAATGCAGAAAGCTTGCCTCCATGAAAAATACTGTAAATTGAATTTGACAGCACTTGATGGCATTTGATTATTCTAGTCACAGGCAAACAATGATATAAAGAGTAATATGAAACAGAATGTGTTACTGCCTAGCAGACTCAAAAGCAATAAACCTTCCTCCAATGTGACACAATCACTTCACAATCATAATTGTGGCCTGTTTGATACCTTTGAGTACAGCAGAAGGGCACTGACTGACATAGATACATTTTGTTTTTTATTTAAAGTGAAATGAAAATGGCTCACTGGGGCTCCAGATACAATCGTTCTGTTCACCTACACAGGCATGAATCACTTGGTAGTTATTTCCGCTGAAGTTTAAATGTGCTTAGACAACAACAATATCAAATTTTTCTTAGATAGCGGCAAAAAAAAAACCCTCAGAAATTTGTAAGGATGGAAATAGAATGTAGACGCGGAGTTCTTTTTCATTTGGAGACTGCAGTAGGCCCCTGATAGACTTAGAGCCACACACCTGCAGTATTTCCGAGACGGTGATGGCAGGTCATTTCTGCTTCATCGTTAGTCCCTTCTTTCTCTATCGCCACCAAAGGAAATAACACTTCACCCAAGCCCATGACATAGTTTGGCCTATGCAGATCATTTCATTAAATTGTGGGAAACAGATTTGCCAATCTCACTTTGAAAAACGCTTGCCACTCTTCTTACGGACACAACCCCCTCCCTGTATCTTCCCCCTCGGTAATTCTGTTCTGTTGTTTTAATAATACATCCCAATAGCCTGTTAAGACTGAGTCTGGCCTCCTGTTTATGACTTCAAGAACAATACAAAATAGACTAGTCTGGACAAATTATTAGTATGAGTGTTTTGATTTAACTTAACCTGTTAATTAGATTGCTTCATTGACCATATGTGAATCACAAATCAGTGATTTTTATCCCTTTTTTTTTATTAAAAATAGAGGCAGATTTTAAATTAGCATTTTGAAATCTGTTTATTGATAAGGAATAGACAAAACCATCTTGAGCATTTACTTCCACCTTACTGTGACTTGGATTTGGATGGATCTATTAACATTGATGTTTTCTACTTGTATTTTCCCCTACAGAGAAGAAATTATGTTGGCCATGCTAATGTGTTTGTTGTTCATTTGTCTGTGCTTTTTATATGTTAAGCAAAGTTTCCCTTTTATAGTCACATTTAAATTGACACATGAATAATTTCCTCCAATACTTTTATGACTCTGAGTTTTGGTTCTAAAAGAGTTAATTTTGTTTTCAGGAATGAGATAAGAATCACAGGTGTTTATTTGAAAGAAAAACTAATTTGACAATACTATTTCATAAATTACTAATTTGTTACAAAACTCCCATGCCTCATTTGATCCCTTTAAGAAATTTTGTTTCATTTATAATAGACTATTATAGAAATAATATATAGTAATAATAATATATAGTAATAATAATAATAAATAAAAACAAGTAGATTCTGTTGATGAAGACATTATAAGAGAGTAAAATCAACAGAATAAGCAAAATTCCAAAGACAATATGCTTAAGGTTGAAATTGTGGTCAGAATTGGCTAGAACCTTATTATTCATTGAGGAAATTTAGATAGGCTTGATGATAGATTTTGGGAGACTTTGAAGACCATGACTTAGAAACTTCGGGTTTTAATTCATAGGCAAATGTAATTGATATTGAAAAATAAAGAACCAAAGTATAATGAAAAGAGTCTAGAATTTGTAATTGAAGGAGATGATTTTGATCACTAATTAGTTATGTGACCTTAAAAAAAAAATCACATGATTCCTTGATTTCTATTATTTATGTAGGTAAGGTGAGTAAATAGAGGATAATTAGCTTCTCAGAATTAAATGAAATAGAGTGATATTAAATAAGAAGAAAACCTATATGTATTGTACATTGCCTTGCTTTAGGAACACATACCTGGCAATTGTAAATATATTTAAGGACAGAAAAGAGGTTTCTAGTATTGAAAAAAAAGCAGATTATTTTGAAATCAAATTCCCCAGATTAGATTATAAGATATAAATATATCAGACATAAAGGTCACCATTTTTTTTAAATGTGTTAGAATTTATTGCATAAAAGAAAAAAAATATTTGAATGCATATCTTAGGGTTCACTTCCCTAACATCAACTTATGTGACCTTTTCTGCTTGACTCAGACATATACTAGTTATTGCAAATAAGGGAAACTATGGAACCTATGTTGCTTTGGGTCTGGCTTACTTCACTTCATATAAGTTTTTCCAAGTCTTTCCATTTCCTAACAAATGGGGCAATGTCATTCTTTCTGATGGAGGCATAGAATTCCATTGTGTATATATGCCACATTTTCTTGATCCATTCATCTACTAGGGGCATCTGGGTTGGTTCCATATCTTAGCTATGGTAAATAGTGCTGCAATAAACATAGTTATGCTGGTAGCTTTAGTGTGGTCTTGTTTGTTAACATTTGGGTAAATGCCCAGAAGTAGAATTGCTGGGTCATGGAGGAGCTCTATGTGGAGTCTTTTGAGGAACCTCCATACTGCTTTCCAAAGTGGTTGAACAAGTTTACACTTCCACCAACAATGCAGTAAGGTTCCCTTCTGTCCACATCCCCTCCAGCATCTGCTGTTATTAGAGTTCTTGGTTATAGCCATTCAAACTAGGATGAGGTGGTATCTCAATGTTGTTTTGATTTGCATTTCTTTTATGGCTAGGGAGGTTGAACATTTCTTCATGTGTCTATTGGCCATCCTTCTTTCCTCTTCAGAGAAGTTTCTCTGTAAGTCTTTAGCCCACTTATTTATTGGGCAGTTGTTTCTTTGAGGATTTGTTGTTGGGGGATTTAATTTTTTGAGTTCCAGGTATATTTTAGATATGAGACTCTTGTCTGTTGTATGGCTAGTGAAGATCTTCTCCCAATCAGTGGGCTTTCTATTGATCTTACTAGCTATGTCCTTTGCCATGCAGAAGCTCTGCAATTTCATGCAATAAAGGTCACCATTTTGACCTCTTGTACTACTTCCTATGTGTCTCCTGTTGATCTTTCTTGTTGTCCCTGTGTTGCTAAATAAATTTTTACCAAAATTCAAAAATGAAGACTGTGTGCCTATATGTCTGAGTATGTCCTTTTTTAATTAAATAGAATTTTCATCATTGATATGTAGAGTGGAAATGTTTAGATTATTAGAAACCATAATAATAATAATAATGTTTTATCTGCAGATGATAGGTTATGTACTAGTCTTTGAAATACTTCTGTTGTTCATAAGCAGCTTTGAATTTATATATAACCAATATTTATATTTATATATATTATATGTATTTATTTATATAATTAATAAATTATATGATATCATAAAGGCAAAATCAAATTCAGGTGAAAAAAATCTATCATTCCTCTTTTTTTGTTGTTATTTTTCACATTTTCTTCTGTGGACATCATTTTCTGTATCAATCACCTTCTAATGAGGAAATAGAAACCACAC
Organism: Dipodomys spectabilis; assembly: GCF_019054845.1. Classification (NCBI taxonomy): domain Eukaryota; kingdom Metazoa; phylum Chordata; class Mammalia; order Rodentia; family Heteromyidae; genus Dipodomys; species Dipodomys spectabilis. Next base: position 16,926,204 of record NW_024870746.1, read on the forward strand.
CAGTTATATTGGCATAAAGAACTTAAATAATTAACAGCTAGTTATAAATTTGTTAACTAGAAAAAAGGATAAAAAGAGGATTCCAAGATAGCATGTAGAGAAACAACTACCATCCTTAGGCTGAGAAAGCAAAGTGGTTAGAATTATTAAACCTTAAAAATTTGGAAGACAGTGTCTTAAGTGCCACTAAAGTTGATGCCTAAGAAGGAAGTGAAGAAAAAAAATATATTGGTCTCAAGTGTAGAAAAAGTTGCATGGTGGGAACATCTACCCCAATGGAAAAAGGAATTGCAACTTATAAGGTAAAAATGATTGTTGGATAAACGTTAATCAAACCATAAGAGAACCACTTTCTTCCTTTGATTTCTTGATTACTCTCTGGTGTTCCCAAAGTCCAGTAAGCTGGAAAAGCAACAGGGGATTTCAGCATCCCAATGCACTGCTATAAAACCTAAATTTAGAAGGGCAGGTGTAGAGCCGAAAAACAATTATGTTTCCATAGATAGTCAGATGTCCTAGACACTTGATGCCTTCTTATCATCCAATTCCACCAAGCATTGTTCAAACAATACTTTCTGTGTAATACCCTTGTGCTATGTTTTACTATGTTCTGAGAATGTACGGATGTGTAAAGTAGAGTCCTTGCCTTTAAGGTGTAGGATAGTATGACAGGCAGAAACAGGAAAACATCCTACAATGTAGTGAGACAAGTAAACCAATCAATAAAGAGTCAGCACATAGGAAGATATGATAAGCTGTATTTGAGAGCTAAGGGAAGGGAAGACCTTCTGGAGAAAGATATTTGGTAGTGAAGTTTTAAAAAATGAATTGGAGGATCAGCCTATAAAACAGACCATAGGAAAGAGGATAAGAAACAGCTTTCCTACAAAGAATGAATAGATACCAAACTCAAGAAAGAATGAAGTATCAGGGGATATAAACCAATTCTAGATGAGCATTTGATTCTGACTAGAATATAAATTGAGACTAGAACTCTAAGGAAGTGAATCACCATAGTAAGCTAACAGCCAGCTGCATGGAAATCATTCTACATGGTTTAAGAAAGAATTCGTTCTTAAAAGTATTAGATCTTCGACATCTCTTGCCATGCCACACTATCCACTCATGAGAGAAAACTCAGTAGATTCAGCCTTTACAGGGCACTTTGGAATTCTCATTGTGTTTCCAATCAGCAACCTGTTTCAGCTTCTGCATCTACTCTTGTGGACCTCTGGTATGACCTCTCTGTCCAGTGCTTTCATTAACTCACTGCTAGACACATCTTCCTGAGCACAACTTTGAACACCATCCATAATAGTAGCTTCTATTGTAGTATGTATTTGTATTGTATTTGTTCATGCAGAAAGAACTGGAAATGCAATTTTTTTGCAAGCACAAACTATTTAGGAAGAAACGCTTGCAGTTAAATGAACAGTTGAAAGTCAGATCTTAAATAGATCAGGAACAAATTGTCCTCTCAACCATTTCTGTCCAAGGTGCATTCTGACATAGATTGTCTTCTTTTTAACACCATAGTTTTGTTAGTTGCCCTTTATGATATTCATATATTAGGCATGCGGTAGTGATACTTCACCAGGTTGCATCCTTTCATTGTTTTGATGAATAAACTTGAGGTTAACATCATGCTTAATCCCTTAACTAGTGTAGATTTTCTAAGTCATACTTTCAATTTTTTAAGGACTATCAGTTCTATAAAACACCACAAATGTATGTCGACTAGATAATGCACTAGCATATGGTAAAAAAAAAAAAAAAAGTTGCATTGTTATAGTAAGACGAAAGCAAGACAAAGCAGAAAATATTGCTTCCTCCACGAACCTCATAGGTATGTTTCCAAACACAGTCTGTAAAAATCAGTCCTTGGCTATGAGCCCTGGGGTTCTCATTAAAGTGGATCCCTCCCAATGATACACCTGGTTCCTGTTAGCCTCCACTAGTACAAGGGCCAAACTCTGCAAACCTACATGGAGCGCAGAATCTGGTCCACGCATGGTAGCAGGCAGTAATGAGCTGGGCTACCGAACTGTAATTGCAGGTCACTGAGAGCTATCCATGAAGCCTCTGCAGCCTACAGCAGGAAGTTTGTCATTGCTCCTACTAGGTCATAGTGATTTATCAACTTGAGAATCATCACACTCCCAAAGCCAAAGGGATTTGTGTGTGTGTGTGTGTGTGTGTGTGTTTGTGTGTGTGTGTGTGTGTGTATCCTGCCTTTTGTGTGACAGCCACTATATTTACTGGGTCTTAACCACCCTGTAAATTCTCATGGCCTTAGTTCATCTGACATGGCCACGTGTGAGTTTTCTAGCATCTGAAAAAGTGTGTTAATTAAATATTCCTAACATCCTGGAAAATATGGATTTATTCAACTAGACAGGGAGCTGAAAGAGGAGGGTCCATCTTCCTTACATTCATCCTCAGCCTTGATCTCTACCCAAAAAACGATGTAAGAAATGAGAGTTGAGGGAAGTACCTAGGGTCATGAAATTATGTACCTTTCAGCCACATTATTGAAACACACACACACACACACACACACACACACACACACACACACACACTAGAAAACATACAGAACACTTAGTGAGCTCTGTTGCTCTGTTGTGGGGAATACAGAGATGGACCAAGCGTAATTCCTCAGGAATAAACTCTGTTGAATCTGTACCCTGATGTTATATCTGGATGGCCAAAGAGATATCAGATATTTAGGACCATCTTTTCACCTGATAATTCTAACTCCCTTACTTAAAAATTTAATGCTTTAGATATTCAATGCCTAAAGAACATTCATTGATCCTAATATTTTGTATTGTATTTAAGTAGTTGTACAAAGGAGTTGCCATTTAACAAAGCCCTTTATAAATACAATATGTCTTGATCAATGTCATCACTTTCCACATTCTCACCCATCCCTCCTCTCCCCACCCCTTCCCTCGCTCTTCTTGTGTCTGTAGGATAGACATTGGATTCTTGACTACATTCTCCCCCTTTTCTCTGCATTTGTGCACTCCTTTCCCTTTGACCCCACCCTACTCCTTTTGAGTAACTGATCCCTGCTGTTTTATTTTGCTGAGGTTTGACTCTGCCTTCCTAAGGAATATACTATTTGAATTACCTGCATAGTAGGTTTTGGAGGAGACATCTGAAAGGAATTTGCCCTTGTCCTTCAAATATTTCTAAAGAAAATTCCTGTTGTGTTGTTTCCATTCATTTTCCTGCAGTTCTATCTGTTTCTCTCAGCAACTTCGGGTAGAGTGCATTCATTTCTAGACCCCCATGTCCTGAGACAAAGGCTTGGGTATAAGTACTTCATAAAGATCTGCTGAGGTATAATAGCAACAAATAGCATCCCTCCCTTTTTGGTTCCATGTCTAGTGGAGAAGAACGAGATGAATAAATCAATATTTTCCAGGCTGTCGGGGGTTATAATTTAATTAAAGAAAACTTCAAAGAGGGAGAAAATAAGTGACATGTGGGAAGTGAGTTTAAGACACTTTTCAACCATCCTGGAAACAAGGGCAAAATAGCATTGTACTAAAGAGAAGACAGAACAAGGTCGGTAGTTACTCCTCCTCCAGTTTTCTAGACTGGGCTTTTCACACATGGATTTCAGGCCATCCTCAGCAGCAAGAGGGTCAGCAGCAGTCTGCAAACACTTTGAAGTCTTTCTCTGCTGTCATTGTATTTGCTACTAACCTATTAGCCAAAAGAAGTCATGTGACTGAGCTCAACATGAGTTTGGGAGCATTCTAGAAAAAGGCATGGATACATAAAAGACTAAAACAAATTGAAACTCTTCTGCAATCCACTTACCACAGAAGAATAAGAGTCCCCAACAACATCAAACTCTAATCATTGTACACTGTGCCAAACATACCTACATGTGCATGTGCAGACACATACACACTTGCAAACCATACCTAGAACTGTGTTTATGATGCTTCATCTATGCTTCTCAGATGAACATTTCTTAATACATTTGGCTCTTTCTGCCCTTCAAAATGTTTTACAAGGGAGTTACATTTTTATCGTTCTAAGAGTCCAGTTCATCTTGGTCAGAGTCCTCCATCTTGCCTGTTCCTTCCTCCGTGACTCATTTCACACTTCCTTTACCACTTACATACATCGAGTATTCTAATTGTGTTTGACCCTTTCCCTTTTTCATTCGTCCAACCCTTCTCCCACTGGTCTCTCCAGCCCTTTACAGTCTCATTCATTTGGCTGAACTGTCTGTTAATTGTGTGCATGCGTGTACTTTTTAAAAGAAAGAAGTCTATAATTGCAATTGTTATTTTGCTGGTTTTAATTTTGCTTTTCTATTTTCATGTGTTCTGTGACATGTGTGTACTTTGTAATGAGCCAAATTTGTACACATACATGCATACACAAATGCTGACAGCCTCCTTTAGGAAATTCTCTTGACTTATGGTGCATTTTTGCAGCTAGTCATTCTTCATCCTGAACTCTTGGAGCAGTTGAAAAGTTGAGTTGATATCAAATTCTTCTAAAGATCACTTTCTCGCTCTCTGCAAAGCTTGTTTGAGGTGTGCAGCTGTTAACTGACTGTTTGTTTGGTTTCCTTCCAGGCGTCCTGCTGGTATGGAAGAGGAATCTCTTTTATTTGTCTGGTCAGAAGGAGCCCTGGAGTTCATGGATGATTCAGAGACGTTAAGGCCTTTCACACTCTACCAATATCGGATCAGAGCCCAAAACTCCAGGGGTTCAGTGGACAGTCTGTGGTCATCAGTACAGACTCTGGAAGCCCCACCTCAAATTCTTCCAGCCCCCAGGGCTCAAGTTACCAGTGCACATTCTGTTCTGCTGAACTGGGTAAAGCCAGAAGCACCCAATGGCATTATCTCCCACTACCAGGTGGTCTACCAGGAAAGACCAGATGATCCAATGTTTAATGGCTCGACTATGCATGCATTCACAGTGATGGTAAGAACATAGAAAAAAATCACCACTACTCAAGTTATGTGGTTAATAGGTTAAAATTCATTTTCTTATCTAACTTGTCATTTTTCTTTAGGTCTTAAACAATATAAAGTAATCTGGGCTGGACACTGGTAGCTTATACCTATAATCCTAGCTATTCAGGAGGCTGAGATCTGAGGATCATGGTTAGAAACTAGTCCAGGCAAGAAAGCCTCTGATTCTTATCTCCAGTTAACCACCAGAAAACCAAAAGTGGCACTGTGGCTCAAAGTGCTAGGGTGCTAGCCTTGAGCAAAAAAGCTCAGGGACAGCACCAAAGCCTTGAGTTCAAGCTCCATGAACAACAAAAAATATAGAAGAAACAATGTAGACATAAGGATAAAATGCTGACTTAAGTGTTAGACATAGTAGGACAGTTAGCACCGTGATAAGTTGTAATAGTGCAAAAAAATATATGAGTCTCTCTGTCTGATTTCAATTTCCCATATCTACTAAAGAGGAATAATTTTATATGGCCCTCTCTTTTACAGGAATGAAATTAAGATATAATTAGAATCTTTATGCTTCTTCAAGGAGCTAATAGAGATAAGCATATAGATAGATAGATAGATAGATAGATAGATAGATAGATAGATAGATAGATAGATAGGCTCATCACCACTACATGTGCTATAAATGTTACATGTGTTGATGTTTCTCTGGGTGGTCTCTTCCAACGCATAAAATAACTTCATCCAGTTGACCTAGTATTTACTGAGAAATTTTTTCTTATCTTTTGAAAGCTTTCTTTCAGCCAGGCCTAGCATGATGCCTCATAAAAGATATAGAAATGTAATAGTCTTTGTCTCAGAGAACATTCTTTTTAGAATGTTTTATCTAGATGAGAATTGCACATAGGGAATAAAGTAAGAGAGGCAGCGGATTATAGTCTGTAGTGTCCATTACCATGGGATTTAGATGCAAAATTCTGTCACCTACCAGTTATAAACCACAATACAAGAGTAAGACCCTACACTGAATGTGTTAGGCAAGAAATACTCTTGGAATTTAATAGCTCTGTGTTGAACTGCCTTCATGGGCAAGATGAAATATTGTAATCTGAAGAGATAAAGATGTATTTCACACTGCATTTAAATGTTGTTCATAAATAAGAAGAAAATGACTGGATCACATAAATCATTATTTTATTTAAAAAATCTTTATGTTTCTAGTCTAAAAGCCCAATTTACATGAAAGTTAGAGCATAATGTTTATAAAGATATCTGAATAATACTGAGCAAATGTATTTTAATGATAATCCACAAGGATCTGGTGTGTATGTGTGTATGTGTATGTGTGTGAGTGCATGCTCAAGTCTAGTGTCCACTTGAACCACAGATCCATTTCTGGCTTTTTTGGGGTAGCTAATTGGAGATAAGAGCCTCATGGACATTCTTGCCCAGAATAATCCTCAGATCTCAGCCTCCTGAGTAGCTAGGATTTACAGGCATGAGCCATCAGTACCCAGCTCATAAGGATCTTTGCAAGTGTGTAGTTTAAAGGACAATCTTTTGCTACTATCCTATTTGATTGTCTCATCTGATCAAAAAATAAGCAATGTCTGAGTGAAGGGAAAGTATTTTCAGTCTTCTTTTAGAATCAAAACTTCGCTTTTCCTATTTCATATTGCCTTTATATAACAGGATCTTCATATCACATCTTCTGGATCCTTCATTTTAACCATTAGAAGCACTGTGTTACATGTGAAGGATATTTTAAGTGGTACATGTGATCTGTGGGGTAACTTATTACCTTCTATATATCTTTAATTTAAATAACACTTTGATTGAAGGTGCTAGGATGGAAATATCTAAACTTCTGGTCTTCTAAAATACAGGTTTTACAATATAAGTCTAATTGTGTATTCTTCCCACCTAGTCCCATGGAAACTCCCCTTAGAGATACCCTGGACATCCTTCTTTCTTAGCTGGGCTTGTTTTAAACCGTATGATTTAAAATACCTGCTGAATCTTTGAGCTCTTTCTTTATGTGCGCTACAAGGCACTATTACCCCCAAAATGTCCCTGGAAAATAGGCAAGCCTATGGCCCCAAAGTAGAACTTCAAAGGACTCCTTGCATATGGGCCTTCCCCGATATTTATTTCCCCATGGACAGCCAGTCTTGCTGCACTCTTCCATTTTAATACAACTTCTTATAATGCTGAAGAAAATAGCCATGGTAATTAAGAACTGCCTTATTGTTTCCTATTTATTTATTATTAAGTAGTCATACAAAGAGGGTTCAATTCCAGAAGTCAGGTTAATTAGGACATCTTGATCAATGTCACCCCTTCCATCATCCTTCCCCATCTTTCTCCAGCCCGTCCTCAAGCTACATAGTTCAGTTTTTAATATAATGTTCATGGAATATAATGACTGTAGCTGTGTATCCTAAATGCTCTATTTTTTTTTAATGATGTATGCCTATGCATCCCAAATACCTTCCCCAAATCTGAGTGCTTGACCAGAGAAACTTTCATTGCATTCATTAAAAAATTCCATCTGAACTTTGCAAGCAATCAATACCATCTTCTCCAAACAATCAAGCCAGTGTGTGCTCACTCAACTCATTGTCCAGGGTACCAGACCCTAGGACTCTTTATGGACTTGTACCTTTCAGTGACATCTTACAGAAAAGAAACCATTGCCTCTGAGTTACATTCCTACATTCCCTCTATAGAGATTACTTTCAACCCTCTTGTAAAAAAGTATCTAAATGGAGGAAGTTCTTCCATGTATACAATATTCTCTGCTACTGGGCAGCAGAGAGGAGTGTTCCTGTTATAGGAGTCCATCTCGTTCTGCTAAAAACATCATGACTTCTCTGTGCTAGAGTAATGGGTGGTTTGTGCAAAGAACAAAGCATTACTGATTCAGATTTTTTTCACATCTTGACTCAACGAGAACTCTGTTCAATAGGTTGATTCTTCCCTTTATTATTAGGGTCTGCTACGAGAACTTGCTAGAGAATGGGAAAGCCACTGTGCAGAATGATGGGGAATCAAATCTGAGGCACAAGTTGTTACTGCTTGGCATTTGGGGAGTCTACGCTCCTTGCTTATGAGTTTCTCTTGCCAAGATCTACTTAACTATATCTCTAATTCCTCCCCAAGCTGAAGCTCTTCAAAGTTTCCTTTCAGTGTCTGCCCCGGGGAACTTTGTCAACTTTCTATCAGCAACCACTCTGCCTAGCATTCTGCAGAATTAGCTGTCAATGAGGCTCAATGTCTGTTACACAGTTGCAGAATTACAATTCAGTCCACAGACTGGTGAGAGGTGTCACTAATGCCCCTCATTTCATCTCTGATCATTGGGCTCTTATTTCTACACCAAGGGCTACCAGTAAATTGCCTGTGGTGTGGAGTCATCACTGCCTTGTCCCAATGTCCCTCCAGAGTTGTTTATGGACAGGTGGATGTTGCTAGGGGAGCCACATAAAACAGGTGCAGTGGAGATGTGAATCCTGCTGGTGGTGGCAGTGGATGGAGAACTGGCAATGGGGGCCCTCCATGGGGGTGAGGAGCGTATGTGTTGGCAGGAGCAGTGGCAGCAGCAGCAGAGGCAGCAGGAGAGGAGAGATGGGAAGAGTGTGGCTTTCAATGTATCACTAGCTTCTCTCCAACTTCATGAAAAGTCATCTTCCTTTGGGTCCAAGTAGGTCCTACTTCTAAGGAGAGAGAAAGAGAAAGACGGGGGGGGGGGGGGACAGAGAGAAAGGGATAGAGACAGAGAGAGAAATCAATACTCAGACCATATCGTTTGCTACTGAAAACAAGCTTTAGTTAATTCTTAAACTCCCTTTCCAATTAGCTCTGTGATGAATGGTGCAGTGTCAGGAGAGAAACTGTATTTAGCCTTGCTTGGCATGCAAGACTTCCATAGTGGTATTTACAGGGAACGCTCCTGGCAAGGCTGGCGATATTGCTACCACCATTTGAGTTTGTTTGCTTGTTTTCATTGGCATCTGCCATTACACTAGCAGAAATAACTTGGGACTTAAAGGCAAAGGTGGTTTACCTGTTAGTCTGCACTCTAGGTAGATCCCCTACTTGCCCCACAGGATTATCAAATATCAAAGCCAGAGCCAAACAATTGCCCAGAGCCCTGATAGATAGATGGTACTTCCTTCTGGGTGTAAAATCAAACATAAGGTACTGAGGAACAGCACATTATATGGGTCACTAAAAGTTGGCTTCTAATCCAGGAAGAAAATCCAGAAAGACAAGCTTTACCTTCTAGATTCGCGTTGCCAATCTCCCCTTCCTAATGTCAGGGAAGAAGTGTTCAAATCTGGTTATATCAGATCTTCTTCACTCTTAAATCGATAAGGGGGAAATTCTAGGATACTTCATAATTGCAGCATCATGGAGCGCTTGTGAGAAAATTGATGAATTCCTTTCAAATCCCATTTTCATTTTGGCTTATTATAAGGTAAAATATTCCTGCTCTTTATGCATCATCTTAAATAGATTGTGACTTTTAAAATCTGATGGAGCATCACCTTTCTTGTCCAGACCTACTTACTAGATACCAGAAATATTCTGGAAAACCCCGACCTCCAGAAGGACTGCTTCTGAGACTATCTTTCTAGTATAAAGTCAAACCATAGAAGTCCTGCTGCTTGGGACAGCAGGAGTAACATAGCAAATGTAGATAGTTCCAGTTTCTATAAAGCAACAATCCTACTTGGTCATGCGTAGAAAAATCTGGTTTTGTACACTTCAAGAGTTCTATACCTCACAACAAAATTCTGAGCTTGTAAATGTGAGTATTTCCTCCTACAACACTGGCAATGAACAGGTAATTGCCCAACTACTAGATTTTTTTTCCTATTCCCTTTCTATGTTTCCTGCAGCAAGAAACTGTTCTTTTTTTCTCCCTAAAGTTTAATATTGTCTATCTTCCCCCCATCAACCACAGCCTCTCATACCTGCCACTCTAGCTGTTTGTTCTTCTCAGAAAATGTTCCTCTATGTTCGGCCATGCTTTCCTGACATAGTATCATAGGATGCTGCCCTTCCCTTATATCTAGGATTGGCTCATCAGACATTAAGCTTATCCTCTCCTCCATCTCCTCTCTCTCTCTCTCTCTCTCTCTCTCTCCCTCTCCCTCTCTCTCTCTCTCTCTCTCTCTCTTTCCTTCTCTCAATCACAAAAACTTGGCATTCCTCTACTTTGCCAATGCCAAATAACAACCAGAGTATGAGAGGTCTGATTGGGAAATTCCATAACCTTTGAGCCAAATGTATTGTTATTTTCTTGCCTTTAACTGAGTTCTGCCAAATCCATATTGAGATACCCTGAAATCCCAAGGAACCTTGTCAAAAATAAATATGAAAGCAAAATGAACTCAGTCTTCATACGAACAGTCCCAGGCTGTAAATTCAAAAATATATACCACTTAAAGACAGCCAGCCAGAAGTGACAGTGAAGGGCAGAAGTTAATTGAACTCTACTCTTGTCACAAGTGGGAAGTGACCAGTCCCAGAGACAAGATGGCTGCCCTGAAGTACCCTATTACAGCCCAGAGAGCACATCCCTCACTCTGCAAGGGCTTATGGGTGAAGGGGAAATCATACACAGATGACCAATTTTTTTATGGTTCACAAGCGATCAAAGTGAAATTCAGCAGCTGTTCAGGACAAGTGACCACTGTAACGGCTATAATATAACCTACTAAATAGAGAGGGAATTGCATTAGAGCAAGAGGTTAGCTGTGATTATCGGCAGGTGAGTGCTTTATTGAAGTTGAAAGACCATTAACATTGATAGAGTAATTATTTCAACTTGAAAGTAATTACCTTGATGGGTGATAACTTCTCTAGTGTTCCCAGATTTGATTGGGCCAAACAATTGTGAGCTCCTGAAGCCTAGAAAAAATATTACAACAATACCATGATTTCTAAATTACTGAAACCACTGTTGGAATATTCTAATTATGTGAAAAGATTTCGCCTTACACAAGCTAGTGACCTCTCATGTAGAGAGAGACATTTGCTTTTTAATCCAAATGCAATGACCCACACCCACCACCTGTGAATACATATGTGAAAGGTTTGCAAATGAATCTTTTTCTCTCGATATACTTTTTCAGGTGAAACGTCTTGTTAGCGCTTTACCTGAATATTGCTAAGCAGAAATTTCTGCTGTCTCTCTTCCTGTCTTTGAACTGAGAAGACTTATAATAAGAAATTTTTTCTGTCTTTGCCTCAGAGGGCTTAAACGTGCATACATTAAATAGTTTGTTAATAATATTACACCAAATGAAAACGCCACATACTTGTACTGGGTGCAGTGGA